>NW_007585152.1:0-8180 GCF_000523025.1 Cynoglossus semilaevis | reverse complement strand
GAAAGTAGGAGGTCTGGAGGGGGAAACAAGAGGGCGGCGACAGAGGCGGAAGTGGGATTTTCCGCTCTGTCGGGTAATATAGGAGGTCTGTGATTTAACCAGAGTAATATCAAATACTCGCACACGAGTAATATACTGACGTAAAAACTGAAAATATGTTGAATGGGAAAGTACAAAAGGCAGAAAACCTCGTTCGCGCCTACGAAAATGAAGGAAGCTAACAGTGACACACCAGTCGACCCAATTAGTCAGAGACCGTGGACTGTGAAACTAATGCACATGAAACTATCAAAAACTCCACGCAAGACTGGTTAGCGGTCGCGGACAATCCGCCGAAACCAGATAAGACATAAAACGCAAGATTATCGGCATCCCTGGCAACACGGCTCCCAATCTCCGCACCAACAGTGAACATTGCATCGGACAGCGGCGACGATATGGATCGAGCAGGTCAACCATCGTCTTATTCGCTCTAAGGCGTATCGCGGTTTGAAGAAATGCGAAAAACTGGTCGATAACAGACTGAGGATGAATGAAGTGCTGTCACTAGAAGACTGGGCAGCGAGGGAATAATCTTTGGCCCATGGTAAAGAAAGCGAGAGAGGAAAGGGGAAACTAGCCTCTTTCCGCGGACTGTTTGTTTTCATAATCGGGAAAAAACCGGGCCCTCCAGAGGTAATGTAAATGCACTCAGACGGTGTTATCATTAATGCTCGGTTTACCCGCTTGTTCTTTCTAAAATATACTGGTCTGTCAATTCGCAATTTGTACTTTATGTGGTGAACTAAGATATTTAGCTTTTTTACTTTGAGGGACCTCATTTAATATCATTTTTGCTACAAATTATGCTCAAAGCTTTGATTTTATCGTGTTTCTGTTGACATAGAAAGAGCTTAACTAAAAAAATAATTTTAACAGTAAACAAGATAAATATGACTTGCTCCAGTCTCATAAAGCTACTTTAACTTAGCTATGCCTCTCAAGAGCAAAAAAGGTGACGTATCTACCTTTATAAGAACTTAATAGCTTAACTAGTTTTCTCTTTTATAATGTTTTTACATATTTAAATGTATGCCTTTACTAAAACCTAATTTTCCCTAGTTTTAAATTAATGCTATCTAAAGTGGCAGAATTACAGTGTGACTTGGTGTTGGTCAATTCAAATGGTTGTTATTCACCACCAGACTTTTGGTGGATTTTCTTCAGCACATAAGGTGTTCTAGTGTTGACTTGTTCAAAGGTATACTTCTTTAAAATCTTTATTTTCTTTTTTGTTAAATGGATTTCATATTTAACCCTTTTAGTTTAATTTCATAAAATGTCAGAGGTATTTGGGACATCACTGAAAGGAAAGCAGTCTTTTTGTTTTGCGGAACAGAGGCAGATTTAATTCTAATTCAAGAAACACATTCATGTGAATCAGATGCAAAATTTTGGAATGCACAATGAGGTAATGTAGCCTTTTTTCCTGCTTCTCCTGCTTCTTCTTCCTTGTTTCTGTTCCTTTTACACAAATTTAAAGTGGAGGTACTTCAAACAATGCATTCTGAGGAAGGTAGATGGTTAGCTCTTGTGAAGCTAGACAATCTTTAGTGTTTGTAATATATATATATGGCTTTAATTCTCACATTTCCAACAATACACTATTTGTGAAAACTGAAAGAACTACAAAAGAAATACTCTGGTTAACACATACCGGTAATTCTAAACAAAAGAAATACTCTGGTTAACACATAATTCTATGTGGTGACTTTGATGAATGTCTAGATAACGCAATACCTACGATACCCTCCCATTCCAAATCATATTTCACAAAATAACCTTATCTCACTACTTTGCTCCAACCTTTCCTTAACTGATGCTTGGTGTTTTTTCATTGTTACTACAGAACAATTCACCTGGTGTAATAGCTGGCTATCCTTAAAATCTAGAATTGATTTAGTCTGAATTTCATCATCCTCGCTTCAATACGTTAAACATATTAACCATCTCCATGCCCCCCTCCATGATTATAAGCTAATCTCCTTGAAATTATCTGCTAACCAAAAACCCTTTGGTACAAGAGGTTATTGGAAATTCAATAATTATTTTCTAAAATATGTATCCTTCAATAATACAATTAAGATTCCTGTCAAAGAAATTCTTCATGATGGCTTAACTGATAATTATAGGAACTAATGGGAAGTGTTCAAATATAAAGTCAGATATGTTGCCTTTAAAAGTAGTAAAGAACTAAAAAATTAAAAATGCAGGTTAGAACCTGACCTGGTGCTCAAACTTGACCCTTTGCTCACTAAAATATAACTTACCTTAGAAGAAAAACCTGAATTAAAGAACATACAGCTACATTTGGATTAGTTTTATTTAGACCCGGTAAAAGGAAGTAGAGTCAGAGCCAAATGGCTGGAGGAGAAAGCAACACTTGTAATGTAAAAAGAAAATCCCTTATTTTGTTTTTGAATTTTATGGAAAACTCTATAATTCTGACTTCAACGCAAATGATTGTGCTGATTTCTTTTTTATCATATACTGTATATCCCTAAATCGCTCCCAACTGATTCATCCCTACAGATGTTCCTTTACTTTCAGTTCTAATTTAAAAAAACAGCTATGACTTTTTCTTTTGTCATATAATAATAAATAGTCATTCATGTTGAAAACAGCTCTGGTCAGAAATTAGATGTTACTTTGAATATACACTATTTTTGAATATTTTATTTTAAATATACACTGACCTTGGAGTCAATTTTCATTAGTAGCTCCATCGGCAGAAATATTTAAAAATAAAAAAATAAAATAATTATAATGAGGTGTTTTTATTGAATGACTGATCATTTATTTTACTGGTCTGACACCAAGGACATGTTCCTGGCGTGTGTGTGTGTGTGCGCGCGCGCGCCACAAATGAAGCTGAGACCTTGTTAATAAACAGGGAGACTAAAAACCATGGGAAACCTTAGTACCTCCGCTGCTCATGTAATTAACATGTTTGGTTTCCATCTGTCTATGAGACAAAGTGTCAAAACTCCAGGACGTCTGCTTCGCTGTGGTGGGTATAACAAACACTGTGATAGGTGACACAGAAGACGACATGACAATGTTGTCAAGCCCAATGAGCTAAAATGCTAATCTTCAACTTTAGCTTTAGCACCGCAAACACCTGTGTAACTGTTTGGTGTTTGAAAAGTTGTTGTGCATCACGAAGAGGAAAGTCAGACAAGGATGGCTGCTGACAACTTGAACAGTTGAACTCATGGTAAACTAAAATGGGCAAAATTCTACCTCCAAAGTTACAACGTTCACTAAACAGTCACTGTAACTGTTACAGTAAAACGTAAAAAATGAGAGAGCAGCAGTTGGATTCAGTGAAAGACTGGTTTCTGTCTAAAGGTTTTGGTGTAGCAGAATTAAACTGCTTAATAAGATAATATTTAACTAATAGCCAATAAAAATGTTAAAATGTTTAACACAGTGAGAGTAATTTATTTGTCTTATTTTGGTCCATATTACATTTAAGATTAATTAATCTAATTATTTATTCAGATTTATATATGTTTTTGTTTTATTTTATTACAAATAAGCTTTTACATATTTTATTTTGACTTACTCATTTAGTTACATATCTATATTATTCAATGTAACCTCAGTGTGTCAAAGATATGTTATCCAGTTTGTCTGGATAGAGCTCAGAAGGATGGACTTTTTTTTTATCTTTGCCCTCCCCCCACACAAACACACAAAAAAACTATATTTTTATAACAAAGCACTTTTTATGTGTTTTGTGTATTTTATCGCTTTTTATAAAACATTTTTAACTTACCCTCATTTGGAGGTCTAACTACGGCTTTAGAAATTCAAGAGTACCAGAGAGCATTTCACTGAGTATGTGACAAAAATGTGCAAATTTATAAATAAAACAAAAAGAAAAAAAATAGGTCACCTCTTCCTCTGACTTTACCTCTCACTGGTTTCCACAGGAGAACCTTGCCAGACTGCAGAGGGCTTTCGCCAGGAAGTGGGAATTCATCTTCATGCAGGCGGAGGCTCAAGTGAAGTGAGTCATGTGTACAAGTGATTCAGAACGTCATTTTCCACATAAGTCCTGCTTATGTAACAAACTAAGAGTTTGTGAACATACAAACTACACTACATTACTGTTATTTATACTGCAGTAGTTCATGTACTCAGTAGGGTACTTGGTAAATGTTCAAGTGCTTGAATTGTCTACACTCTGCTGTCTGGAATAGTGTAAGCGTTAAATACAACAACATTTCCCTCTGGATTTAAACATGCTGTTTCCACATGCAGTAGTTAATTGAAAAGATGCTTCGTGCAAGACTGCCATCTGGTGGCTCTCATTTGTTAAGAGGGCACTAATCTGTCCACAGATTTCGGTTGTTTTTTGTTTTTGTTTTATTTTTTGCAGTAAATAGAATAGAAGGGAAATTCAAATTATACAAAAATGAAGAACCATAAAATAAGTCCACCAACCAGTGGCTTATTTGTGTAAGCATAGCATTAATTTATCATTTATTATGTGTTATATTTTAGAAAAACAAACATTGGGTACGTTTTTTCATTAATATGTAAAATTAAATAAAGGCATGTTGATATTTTAAATTGGCATTTTGATCCATCAGTGGTTTTATATTTTAAACAAGTTTAGGTCAGGTGACTTTTGTTTGCGAAACAAACATGAAATATCAGTTCTCCAAATTAACTGGATAAAAATGCTGCCATCTGGGGATCAAGCTGTAAAATTCAGTTACAGAAAATGTTACATCTCTGTGTGTTTCACTGCTTTTGGTTTTGACCAGATTTTTCAGATTATTGTCTGTTTGTGGCACTAAAATTACTCTAATGCTGTATGAGTTCATAAAAATACAGCGTAAGTTCCCAATGGTCTCTGTTCACAGAATCGACAGGAAGAAGGACAAGGCAGAGAGGAAGATCCTGGACAGCCAGGAGAGAGCCTTCTGGGATGTCCACCGGCCAGTGGTGAGTCAGTTAAGTTGAGCAGAAGACTGCGCTAGAAATATAATTCAAAGAATGTAAAAGCTAAACCTGGCAGTTCACTCAGCTTCACATTGTGTATAGCTGGGAGGTGGGTTTTTTTCTTTTGCCAGGAGCAGAGTTGTATTCAGTGCCAGTTTTTTTGCATACAAGTCCTTTTGGGAACATGGATCACTGAATAAACCAACAGTGTTGTATTGTTTGAAAAGGACGAGAGGCAAACACAATACACACAGGAGAACAGCTTGTACTGTAACTGACCCATAAACATACGCTGTGTCTCACAGCCAGGCTGTGTCAACACCACAGAAATGGACATCCGTAAGTGCCGAAGGGAGAGGAATCCACACAGAGTGAAAAAGGTGAGTGTGGCTGACCTGTCTGTCTTAATACATACTGTGTTATTTATGTCATCATTTTTTTAAATTATTTTTTCCATTTGTTAAAGTAAACAATCTCCTAGATGGCAGCAGATAAACACTAAAAAAAGAGAGTGTTGAAGATCTTTGTGCCTTTCTTCCATTCCTGGGAGTATGTCAGTGTTGTGTTCAACTAAACGCATCCAGGTTTCACAATGAGTATTAAATTGTAAATAAATTGAAATGAGAAGATCATAATATGTTGATACACATCCTTCTTGTCACAGTTTTGTTTGGTGGTGCACCATGGGAAAGTTGGGGAAACACTCTGTTAGTTTGAAAAATTAGTCGTTTAGTGTCCAAGCTGTAGTGGTCTCTTGACAAACGTTGAATGTCCCATGACTCCCCAGTCAGTATATGGAGTACCAGACGACGGCCAGAGTCAGCCCAGTCCCATCCACAGCAGCTCACAGCCCAGCAGGAAGCCCACCAAAGAGGATGTCCAGAAGGAGGTAAATTGTCTCTTTAGGTCATTACCCACAGGATAGCTCATTGTTCCTTCAACATTTATCAAGACACAGACGGATGAACCCACTGATTTAGCCCACATTCTCCTCACTCTGTCAGATTACCTTCTTAAACAACCAGCTGGACAGACACTGTATGAAAGTCTCCAAAGTGGCCGACAGCCTCATGAGCTACACGGAGCAGTTCGCGGAATACGACCCCTTTGTGTCAACCACAGAACCCTCCAACCCCTGGATTAGTGACGACACTGCCTTCTGGGATTTAGAAGCCAGGTGAGGTCAGCAGAAGAAGAATGTGCTGTAGACGGGGAGTTTATAAGGGCCCAAAAAGTCATAACAACCATGTTCGACATAAAGGTCAACTTTGTCCTGACATTTAGACTTGTGCTGTCTGTAGACCAAAAAATAAAAATGATTGTTTATTCTCTTTTTTTTTGAACAGTCGTGATCCCAGCCAGCAGCGGGTGAAAAAATGGGGCTTCTCTTTAGAGGAGGCCCTGAAAGACCCGGCAGGACGAGACCAGTTTCTGAAATTCGTGGAGTCAGAGTTCAGCTCAGAGAACCTGCGGTGAGTGTGGATGTCATTTCATGATATTTTTCTCAGACGTTTTATATTGTGTTTTACAGCCTTTGATCGTAGACGTTGTCTCCCCCTTGTGGAATAATGTCAAAATATGTCAGTTCAGCTCATACATGTCTGTGTGAGTGCTTTAAATATGTCACGTCTTATTATATGTCAGTAATTTAATTAATTATTCATACTGTTTGATCTAAAAAAACAAAACATTTTTGTGGCGTGTCTAGATCTCATTGTTACATTAACGCTAATAATATATTTTGACCCAACAGGTTCTGGATGGCAGTGCAGGATCTGAAGCGACGACCTCTCCAGGAGGTGTCGGCCAGAGCCCAGGAGATCTGGCAGGAGTTTCTGGCTGAGGGAGCACCAAGCTCCATAAACCTGGACTCCCATAGCTACGAGCGCACCAGCCAGAACCTTAAGGACCCGGGTCGATACAGCTATGAGGACGCTCAGGTGTCTCCCAATAACCTGACAGACAGCATTTCATCGTCATTAATTAATTCATTATTTTTTAATTTTTTTTTTAGTATTTTTTAATTCATCTGATTTTGTTTTAGTGCCAGTTAGTCCAGAGCTCACCAACCACTGGGTCCCAGACTAATATTGGGCCGTGGGTAGTGGGGAACGTGTAGTCGTCGTCGATTAAATCCAACAATATACATACACATATAATTTACAATATATTATTTATAATAATTATATTATTATCATTTGTCAATGCAAAAAATTAAACTATAAATTAAGACCTAGTTCTCCATTAATAACACGTGCTTTCATATGTCAAGACCCCTGTCAAAATAAAAGCCTTTGCTGGTAAAACCACAGTTTTTGACTTCCAAAATAAAACACAGCTTCAATGACTGTTCTATTTCAGGTACAGAAAAATCGGGACAAGACGATTTTAATCTGCAAAAATCAAAAGTATATTTATGCTTAAATAAATATATAGCACTATGATGACAGACATAAACAATATGGAACAAAAAGATTGGGAACTCTAAATTGTTATATTTAGGCACTGTTTCGGCCCACCACTCTGCTGCTGTTGACACACACACACGCGCACACACACACAAAGACACAGGACCCCTCTGCTCTACAGAACCTCTCCACTCTTCAGAACCCCTTTCACTTTAGAGAAGAATGAAGGAATGTGTTTGTGCCAGAGCCCAATGAGGCGTCGAACGCCATGAATGGGTTTTTCACTAAAGATTAATTTGCTTTTAAAGTAGGTTGTTGGTGCGTGACATGCGTCACCACCCACTGGCAGGTCATCACTCAGTTGTCCCTCAGGACTCTACCACTGTAACAGTTTACATTATGCCCTCCAAATCAGACTGTGTATTCACTGCACTGCTATATCCAGAGGCCTTTTTACCTCACTGTGACACATTTCTCTTTTCTGTGTTTGTTTTACAACTTCTCCTCCTGCAGGAGCACATATTCCAGCTAATGAAAAGTGACAGCTATGCACGCTTTTTGCGATCCAACATCTACCAGGACCTGCTGTTGGCCAGGAAGAAGGTGAGCTACACTCATTCGACCAGAAATGTCTCTTTCTCACTGTACAGCATTGATATGAATATGTTTTACTATGAAAGTATTTTTCTGAAAAAGTCTGACAAAATTAAAAAACTCGCAAAAATTAATAAAAATGCACAATTTTTTATAGAAATATGTAGCTCTGTGTTTTTTATA
>NW_007585151.1:16999-50067 GCF_000523025.1 Cynoglossus semilaevis | reverse complement strand
CATTATGGCTCCCAGGCGTAAGTCAGTCAAGGACCCCCTGTACTAGTCCCAATTCTGGAATTGAATTTCAATGGTCTATTAGCAAGACATCAAGTATACTATACTTTCTACAACACAGACATATATTGTGAAAATTGGGGGTGCACCGAATTTTCAGCCACCGAAAATTTTCAAGTGTTTTCAATTTTAAAGTGCATTTCCGGTTTTCGCCTGTAAGACTTTTATCTATCGCGGGCTTGTAGCATGTCTGAAATGTTCTTCTTAACTAGGCCAAACTGTGTTTGAGATATCTACAATATATATCATGCTAAGCGTTTAAGTGTTAAAATGGCTTGTCGTAAGTACCAACATGTCTGCAGTGTGGATGTATTTCAATATATCTGAGAAAGACCTACAGATAGCGATTTGCAACGTGAAACGTGTAATGCTGACGGAGAAGCAGGAGACGTACGGCGCAGTGTGCCAGAAGAGGGGCAGGCACCCTCGTTGTCTGATATGTTCTATGATCCGGGGCAGGCACCCTCGTTGTCTGATATGCTGTGTGATCCTCCTGCAAGAGAGTGCCTCAAATAATAATAATATGGGTGCTATTCTGTTCTGACTTCCTATTGGACTCAGTTGATTTTGATTTTATTTGTCTTGTAGACATTTGACAGTTAATTATTTTTACAATTATTAATCTATTTTTATATTAATGCTGTTGCAGTGCCTTGATTTCATTTAGATTTAATACACAGTCGTAGCAATAAATGCATTGGTACTAATAATTTGCATAATAATTTCTTTGGGTGTTTCAGGTTTTGATTTTCAGCCTTAGTTTCCTCATTTGCGGTTTTTCGGTTTCGGCCAAGAATTTTATTTTTGGTGCATCACTTGTGAAAATTGAGTTGTTAGTTTAAATTACTTTAGTTACTTTAGTTACTTTTATTAGTGCAGCTCCACTTTCTCCCCTGTTGTGGGGGCTGTGCGCAGATCCCCAGGTTCATTAGTAAAGGGGCACTGTTGAAACTTGTTGGACCTAGTGGTTGCCCATATAAACTCATATGATTGAGCAGTCAGGTAAGGCATTAGAATAGTTACAGCTGGCAGGTATCTGATTGTTTTTTCATTCGTGTGGCTCTACACCTTAAAAAAACCTTCTCTCAAAAGCTCAGCCAACACAACTGCCACAAATAATTCTATAATTGCATTATGGGATAATTAAAAGCTTTATTGTATAATTGCATTTTTAAGAGATTTCTAAACCTATCATAGTGAGATTCTTCTGAGGCCTGACGAGGCTAATGCTCTCTCAAATGTAATCTTCTGTTTTGTTTTTGCATCACCTCTTCATCCTTTCAGTTGATTTACTGAATCTATTTCACTCTTGATACCACCCACATGTACTCATATAAACACTCATTAACACAAGCATTTGGAACCTACAGTAGTAATGATTTCAGAATGAAAATGAAAATAGTGGCTTAGAAATATTGAGATGCTCAGTCCTTTGGTTGTGTGTTGGGTACTGTTTATGTAGCTGTTGCGTACTTAATCTCTAAGGGAGAGAATGCTCTCCTTCTAACTATCATAACTACATCCTAACTACTACTGCTGCTCAAAACCATTTCCTCTTACCCTGAGGTCTGCCCTAGAAAATCAAATGAACTTATGCGGCGCTGCTCAGTCACACTTATATCAACACAAATGTGCGAAAGTAATAAAAAACATTTGGTGGACAACATCATCCCACCGAGTGAAACACACTCGCATGCTGTTGGCAGATGTTTTCTATATTTTAATTGGGATACAATTACAAAGGAAATGATCCCTGTGGTTTTAAAAAGGGTTTAATCTTTCTGAGAGTATGCTGTGCATATGGTATTATAAAAAAAAATCTTCCCGTATTTCTCATGTCAGCAAAATGCTATTACATTTGCTATTACCACCCGTTATGTTAGCCCTGAAATAGTTTAGATTGTATTGTTCTAGGTGACCCAGTTTGAGCTTTTTCTATGCTGTGTGTGGTGTAAACACATTGACACTTCAAGGTTTGTTTATTTCTAAAAGTACTCAACAGTCCATTTGACCTTCACATCTATTTTGTTTGGTGTATTTTATGATGGAAGTTTGGGGAATATTAAATATGGGCCCAGCACTAGTAGTGGGAGTAACAATGAGCCATAGGAAAGTGGAAATGGGTGGGGGCCGAGTCTCCTGTGTCTCTCATTTCCATTTCCCAGCAAAAGGGGAGCTGTACATCCTCTGTAGTTGTGCGTCTCTCCAGTTGGCTGGCTGGCTTTCTTGACCGACTTGAGTGGAAGGATATAAATAGCATTCTTTGAGTAGGATAACTGAGGAGGCAAAGAAAAGGAGGGTGGGGGCAGTGAAATGTAATTGGTGCCTTGGAAGATAGGAGTGCCACTGCCCCATAGCAGGAAAATAATCATAATAATAATAATAATAATACAGCCATGGTTTCTTGTTTACAGTCGCAAAGATGATTATACTCAGACATACAGTGGAGAGAAAGTGCATTCGGGGGAGTGAGGGTTAGGGTTGTATGATTAATTCATGGCTCTGTGGAGCTGAAGGCCTTGCCTCATGAAAGAAAGCAGTGGGTGGTAATCTACGTGATGTTGTGTGCTTTGTGCAACAAATAGAATTTGAACACTACAAATTACAAAAATAACAAATAAAAAGCTTCGGTTTAGAAATACTCAGTGGCAAAGTTGCTACATCTAGTGTATTGTGCTGATTTTGTGTTGACCGATACTTGGGCACCAATTTCCTTCTGGCTAAGTCTTCTATGTGAAACCAACCTTGTCTACCTACCGCAAAGGTCTGAAAGTCAGCCACTGTCCCCTTCTGCTCTGCTTTCAAAGAACTCCATGACAAGCCTTCCCACCAAGTTGCATTTACAGCATGTGTCTACTCTGCTCCTTAGTGTTGATAGGAGTTTTAAGCATTTTATTTTTAGTACATTGTGTTAGGTTAGTCGCTGAATAATTGCCAGGTTTTTTGTTTGACATTGTGTTCTGAGAGAGAGAGTGTGTACAATATACTTATGTATTGTCTATATTTTATTTGAAATGTTTATAAAAGTATTTATTTTAAAAGTTGTTGAACCCATGAATGAGTGCAGTTTGTGAAAAATGTTTCAAAATTCCTAGTGATTAGAATAAAACTTTTGGCTGCACAACAACTTTTACGATTTGTAAACGCTGTCAGTTGAAAAAGATTGGAATCAGCAAAAATCATTATCGGCAAGTTACAATCAGTGCACCTGTAGTTGACACCCACTGAAAGTATGGCAGGAATGGCTGAGTAGACAAAATATGTCTTTACTTGTGGAGAAACTACAACCTCCTTGTCTTGTCAACCAACAGGGGCTGTCAATCAAATAAAAATGTTATCAGAATAATCACATGGTAGCTGTGGTTTAATCATCATCATCGTTGTACTTTATCTCAATAAAAATAATGCATATAATTTATAGGCACCTTAGAGGTTTCTCTATCACCCTACATTTTAATTGTATTTTCTTCTGAAGAACAAGAGTCAAATAGTTAATTGTGTGCTTCATGTTTTTATGTTTCAGACGGTTGATGACGATGCAATGGCAGCGTGAATGAAGCTTGGCGTGGGGAGAGCTGAACGATGCCCAAAGGTGGGGGTTCTAAAACCCCCCAGCTGGACCACTTCCCACTCAACACCGACATGGTGGAAAAGCAGGGTGGGAAAAAGGTAAGACTAAAACTAACGCTTCTCATCTACAGTGTTTATGCTGAAAAGCCTCTACACTACCAGTGTAAATAACAAAATTGTTTTATTGACCTCATGACTTGGGGTTAGGAATAACCTATAACAGAAACTAGCTTCCTACTTCCTGTTACTCCCTACAACTTCCGTACTGATAGGCTTGTGACGATGACGTTAAATTATACTGAACAATATTGTTTGTACAGTTTCAGTAATGCTATGCTTTAGCTGATCCCAATGTCTCACTACGCTGTGAAGGAGGAAGAAATGATTGAAGTTTCCTATTGTCTCTTATATGTAGGCACAAACCTACTGTCATCTTAAACCAGTCATCAGAATAAAAGTCTTTGACTGATATCTGCGCTGGAAGTAATTTTATTATTGTTATTTTGACTGATATCTGCGCTGGAAGTAATTGGAAGCTATTTTAGTATTGTTTGAAATGGTTAATTCATGTGTATGTTTCTGTTACACTTGTTTGTCATCAATGTTTGTCCTGGTTTAAAGTCAGTGTCTGTTAACCAATGCTATACCAGCAGAAACACAAATACAATACATTAAAGTAAAAAACTGATGAGAGAGATTTTCAAAATAAGTTATGAAACAACTGTGCTGAATCTCATCCAGCTCACCCATTTTTGGCAGCTGAGTTGAATAATTCTATTTATTTCTTCTCTTTGCTTTTAAACTTGATATAACAGCTAATCACCATCTCCTGATTTTAGGGCCCAATATTTATAGTTGAATCATTTGCTGTTTTGCTTGGCCTGTGTGTAACATTACCATGTCAAGGTACACCTTATGTAAGCTTCAGAAAATGGTATTTCAGCAAAAGAAAAAATGAAATAGTTCTCAAAGGCACACAAAAATGCTGTCTGAATTTTCTCGGTCACAGTAAGAACGACCTGCCAAAACTCCGTTCCCAAAATGTTATTCAAGGAGTGTTTTCTTCATTTCACACATGTACAGTCATGTTGTTTGCTGTAGAGCAATGTGTTGGGCGCAGCTTGATGATGTCATAGTGTGTGCCAACTGTTTAGCTGAACACAGCTCCGCTGAGAAGCAAAGAGAGAGAAGAGGTGCAGCTTATGCAGGCATGGATTTACAGCCCTCTGCAAAGGATTGCATCAGACTCTGGCAAAGAGGAAAAAGAGGGAGGGAACGGAGAGCACAGGGGTGGGTGTAAAACGGAGCGAAACGAACAGAGCTAGAATTGCTAGGAGACCACCAAACAGGGTGTCTTGTGAAGGCAAAGTGGATGAAAGTCTTAGAATAAGGTTTTTAGTGGTGGTTAATCCCCTCTTTTAGATTATGATTCAAGCTCTGCATTCCTCCCATTCTTGTTTTTTTAAGTTTTGATTTACCGAGGGTACTCTGTGATGTCTCAGTTCCTTATCCCAGATACTGTAATTTTTGCTGTGACTTTTTTTCTGGGTGAAATGTGGGCGAGAGAGAAACATCAGCTAACTGTAGCAGACACTGCCTCTACTGTAACATGACATCATAGTCCTGTGACTGGGGCAGGGCAGGGGGAGGAGTTCCAAGAGTCAACACATAATGGAAAACCTGCCCAGAGGACAGAATGAGATCAGTAGGAGAGTGGAAAACTGAAAAAGATGAAGTGAGCATGTGTCTGTTGCACATGACTGCATATACGTTACGAGTCTGTAAACCCATGCATATATAATGATTAAACTGATATTGACCTTGCACCGCTAGGGTGGCATTCTCTGCACCTTTTTATGTCCTGTGTCCTTAAGAAGACATCTTATTCTTAACTATAATTAATAGCGGTTTAGCAGCTCTTCAGATCATTAATAAGTGATTCAAGGTTGACCAATCCCACTCCTGGTGTGTTTAGTTGACCTTTCCCCACTGTTCTCTATGATTTGTTTATATTAGATTTTTCATTTGCTATGCAAACACAATTAACATAAAAATGTTCTCACATGCCCATTTTCACTTTCCTTTGGTATTTTACAAAATGAATAAAGAGCAAATGAATACAAATTTGAATAAGATTATCAGAATTTCTGGATATCTTCTTTCTGATTGAAAACAAAGACTGATTGTCTATGTTATATCAACATAGACAAAAAAGACAAAATATGAACTCAATCTGCCCAACTCTAGACATGTATTTGTCATTTCTAACTATTATGAAGCTGCTGGTCAGAATAGCGAACTTGCCATGTATGAGAACAACAAAGAAAGTCTTTGAACAAACACATAAGTATTTACATCTGTTGATAGCACACAGTCGGCCTTGTGATTGTTTCCAGCAGCTGTAGACCACAAACTAAGTTGGCGTCAGTATCGCCTCCTCTCCATGTGTCTGCCTCTCTGTGCTGTGCCCACAAAGCTAGGATTGTAAGAAGAAGCTCCATTGATAATTGAGCTAGATAAAAATGAAAATTGACCTGTTCTCTCTGTCACTGTCGAAGTCTTTAGTTCCTGTACTTTCAGTTTGGAATGGTTTAAATATTGATACATCTTGTGAGTTTATTTTACTGTTAAATAGTATAAAATGTAACCATTGTGTCAACTGCAGTGTTTCTTATGCTCTCATTTGTCTCCTTGACAGGATAAGGTGTTGTCGAACAAGACACCCAAATTGGATCGCAGTGATGGGGTCAAGGAGATAAAAGAAAAGGCCCCTAAAAGGAAGCTGCCCTTTACTGCTGGAGCTAATGGAGACCAGAAAGATTCTGACTCGGGTAACGAGGACTTTGCATGATTTTAGAATTTCTGTTTTGCAATTTCTATTTCCTTGCAATGGCTCTTTGAGAGATAGGTAGTCATGCTTTTAAGTAGGGATCATGTCTTCGATCCTCAACCTTTTTTGCACCACAGATTGGTTAAATGTCTGACAATTTTTTTAAGGTGTGGCTGATAAATGAAACGAAATATAATGATATGACCGACCTAAAAACTTTTCTAAATATAATGATAAACACTGTGTATGTAACTTTATTAGCAGCGTCCTCGTAACAGCGCGCTTGTCTTTCAATGCAGAATGCTTGGCGAAAAAGTTTTGAAGCCTTCATTGCTTCATTAAAGAGCCATTCGGCGCATATTACGCAGCACATGCTTGGTGCGTGGGAAAGACCTGTTGCAATGAATTCATATTTCAAGTAGGACTCCTGGAATTGTCTGTTAAATGCAGCTTTCTTCTTCTTTGAAGACGCAGGCTCTTCACTTCTCATTTTCCAAAGACGTTTGTTATTTGTTCATTTAGGTTGGGGGTTTCAATTTGGCAGTAACGTATTATGTATTACTGGCCGGGCAGACTTTTTAAGAAGGTAGCGGATGTAAGTAAGATGTGATCGAGGCAAGCACCTTATCATGCATCAAGTGTGAGTCACAGACAGATGCAGCGGAGAGAATCCGGTAATTTTTTCGAAATCATTTAGAATCAGTTAATAAACAAAACGTAAATAATGTAAGTTGCATTCTTTTCTGTGTGGCCCTGTACCAATTGACCCAGGGGTTGGGAACCACTGCTTTAGAGGGCTTTCAGTTCTTGCTTCAGGTCTTTTTTGTGTACGTGGGAGACCTAAGTGGTGTGTTCCCACAGTCAAATGCAACACATAATCACAATTCACTTTTATGGAACATGTAATGGTTAAAAGATGGTTCTGTATTATCATCGTAGAATTGCTTGTGCTCAATAGCCTTCACTGATCAAATCTGATTATGTTCATTAAATCTTGAGAAGAGTTTGTTGCAACCGACTGAAACAGTTTATTGGTAATATTTTAAATGTGTGGGTGTGTAAAAGCAAATGTATGTGCTCTTCCTGTTTAGCTTAGAGAATATACTGTGCTTGTGCGTGTTTATACTGGGAAATTGTTGTCATAGTTTTCATGTTTCAAACCATTTTTACTTTGAGGCTTAGGAAAGTAAAACCCACCCATCTCTTTAAGGGAAAGTGTGAACTCCCAGAACAATGTTGGGGAGTGTCTTTCAAATGCTAATAGCAGGGTGTCCTATTGGATTGGACTTAATTGCTTTTTAGCCCTGAACTGTAAGCTTACACCAACTTCTTTCATAGGAGTTGGTGTTGACAATCTAAGAAGGTGCAGACCCTTCCTAGGCTCATGTCATTGTAATGTTATCCTACATAATATAGTTATAGATCTTGTATTCACTGCTATTCTAATTGAGTGCAATATAATTGGGTCTGTTCTGAGGAAAGTGTGTTGACATCTCCAATGTAGCTGTGTCAAATAACCACATTTATTCCGTGTTAACTAAGAAAGTAAGTGCAAAGTCTTGTCTTTTGTCTCCTTTACTGTTTATCCACGATAGGGCAATAGCGTCCCTGCTGCAGTTACTGTCACTTTACCAGCTTTTTTCTAAAAACAAAAACTGGTCTGAAAAACGAGTCGTCAAAAGCATCTGGGACTTTGATGCCTTAAAATAAAGACATTGATTGTAATATGAAATGTTTCCTGCCCAAAAACTCCAGAACCATGTCACTGTTAAAAAAAGAATTTTGGAGCACAGCTTTACACATTCACTCCCTGATTGCTTTTTATGGTCACAATTTGACCTTCACTGAAGTGCATGCATGTCACGTGACCCATTTCCCACAACAAAACCAAACAGCTCCCACTGCCTTTGTGGAACTCAACATGAACAACCAGCAACAACGCTGCCTGGCTTTGCTGATCTGGTTTTTTAACTGGTTAACATCTGGATGGCACAATGTCGCAGTGATTCTGGTAAAAAAAAAAAACACAAAACAAGCGGTTGTCAGTGATGCTTAATTGATAACCATTTGTTTTTAAACAGATGAAGAGTGACAGACAGCAGCGTTACTGTTTCTCCTCCTCTTCTTTGCTCTCCTTCTTGTTCTCTCAGCCACTACATTCATCAGTGCCGAGTGGTTAGACTCATATGATGGCAGAATAATTTTGTCTGATCAGGCACACATTAATGTCTGATCTCATTTTCATCTTTTGCACCTCCGTCTTGGCCTAACCTTTAAGTTAGCATGATATTCTTAGGACCTAGGCTGCTCTGGTTTGGTCACTGCTTAAAATATGGACTATGGAGATATCAGCTACATTGGGACTGCAGTTTTTCCCCACATTCTCTGTCATTTTGCTTGTTATCACATCACATTGTTGGATTTAAGAGAGCTGTAATCAAACAGTTAGTTTTCAGTTCATCTTCAATTTTAGTATAATTTCATTAATCAAACAGTTAGTTTTCAGTTCATCATTTTAGTATAATTTCAAGTGTGTTGAGTTGTTAAAGACTTCTGCAACTCCAACAACCTACCTTTTGCATTAAGGGAAAGATTATTACATGTATTACATGTACATCAAGTGTCTTCCTGCCCAGGTAGGTTGTACCAGGCTGTGGCTAAATCTAGAAAACAGAAGCTATCCATTTACTGTCTTATTAAAGCAATGTGCAGCACATTTGCCAGCTGGCCAGAGGGGGCAAACAGACCCAGCATTGTATCTTCACCCTGGTCATTGCATATATTCTAGGTCTCTCTTGCTCAATGCATCCTGTTCGCCACTTCCTGCCACTTCTTCCTTTGCTTCCTGTTTATGCAACTTGTGCTCGTCTTAAAAGAGAACTTGTTCTAGTGTAGTGTGTTTTGGGCCGATCCATCAGGTTTGACTGGTTGGAGCAGTTCCTCTTGTTGGCCGTCTGAACCAGACGGTCTCTTGTTTTGGCGCTGGGAACCACTGAAGGATTGTTTGCATGCCATATCAAAATCGAGCTATTATTATATTACATTTATGTTTGATGTGGATCCCTCCCATCTAGGTTAAGATAGATAATCTATTCATGGTGTGACTATCTCATTCTAGCTTGCGTTACTTTTTTTATTATCCTTTTCTCCTATCTTGTTCGTCAAGTTTCATGCAGTAGGGAGAGTAAGGTTTCAGCCTCGTCTGTAAGCTGAGCAATATCATTTTACTGACGCACACAAAGGGCCCAGCAGTATTCCTGAAATAGACCAACTGAGAGCTATACTATGAAGATACAGAACTGTTAGTTTATTTTTGTAAGTCAGTAAAACATGCACAAAGTGTTGTACATCATCATTTTCCCAAAATTCTGAGGTTGATAAACCCAAAAGAATCCAGGAGCAACGTGTCACATTCATGCTCTACTATGTCTGGTGGACTCTTTGACAACGTGTGTTGTTTAGTTGCCTCCCTCTTAAGATGATCAGGCTAATAACTGCCTTCTAATTTGTGTAAACAGAATGGAAAGGCAAGCGTAGCACTTCTGTTCTTCTGCTCAAAAAACGTGTTTGGACTGCTTCTGTGGTTCCTGCTGTTTAAGTCTCAGTAGAAGGAATGTGTCTAAATGGCAAATGCTTGGAGAACACGAGAGTGTATCAAAGAGGGGTGGGGGCACATTAGCAATAAGCATTCGCAGATGTTAGTGAAAGTTCATCAGCTCTGTGCACGTTACTGGAAATGTATTTCTTTAAATGTGTACTCTCTGTTTCTGTCTGCTGTACTTTAAATTTGATTGTTTGTAACATTGAGCAATGTAGCCATAGGTGGATTGAAAAATATCATCTCTGAAAAGACAATCAGAACTCTTTGTGTTCGAGTGGTTTCTCCTCAAATGCAAATTTAAATTTGCGGTTGACTTTTTAGTTGAACGTTGAGTGCTTTTCTGCTGTGAACGGTGGGAAATATCCCTTCACTCTCAAAGTGCTCCATGTAGCTTTACCCTCCATGAGGGTCATCAAACGGTATGTTGCTACTGAAAATAATTGCTGGGTGTGTCTTTGTGGAACAGCTGCCTTTGTCCAGTAGCCCCATGTCTCCAGTTGGCCTGACAGGCAGGCAGGCAGACGTGAGTTGACCTTGGCAAAGCCTTGCTGAATTTAAATGCACACCAGATATTTCATAATAACTGTGGTTCTGCCAAGTCACACCCTCTTTCCTCTCTTCTTTGTTTGTACTGATGGGCTTAAAAACAGACCAACACAGTGCCTTTGGTGTCTCCTTCTGTGTAGCTAGTAAGAAAAAGGTCTTGCCCTTTTACCTTTGATATGGCTGTGAAGGTTGTAAGAAAAAGGTCTTGCCCTTTTACCTGGTAACCTCTCATACAGTTTTACCTGCATAGTATTTATCTTTGATATGGTTGTGAAGGTAGTGGACATAATCAAGTGTCAGGTGTAATTTAACACAGGCAGATATTTATTCTTAAAGCAATACTCAAGGAAATGTTTTCTACAAGGTAAACATAATAAGCATTTAAAACTAGGGATGCAGTGATCAAACTGTCGCTGATCGGACGGCTTTTAGAATGATCAGCCTGTTGGTCAGCATGTTGTAAATATATACAGTAAGGTCAACTGTGGGGGAGCTGAGTCATTCCAAGCAACAAACCAAACCAAACACTTAAAACACAATCATTCAGCATTTGTTTTGTTATGAAGACTTATTGCACATGTTTATAGTAGTATAGGTTTAGTAAGTCCCAGTGACCAAGTACTTTATTTTGAAAGTATTTTGAAATTGTTGAACCGAAGAGAGAACCTGTGACCGAGTGCAGTTTGTGGGAAATATGTCATACTCTATTTGTTATGATACTAAAATGCTGAGGTGGAGAACACTTTGCTTTTGTTTGTTCTGACAATTGAAGGAGATTAGAATTCCAAAAAAATTGGCCTCAGCGAGTCACTTACCAAAAAATTTACCAAGAAATTAGAATCTGCCCCCAAAAAAGTCAAAAGGTGCAGCTTTTAGGTGCAGATATATAATGAAAAAATAAGTAAAAAGTAAGTCAGGAATAGGAGATATAGTAGGTTAAAATGTAAAGGTGAAACGTAATATAACAAGGGTGGGAGTCCACATATCTGTTAACTATACTAAACTTACCCAAATTGTGTCATTTTGCCTTTTTTAGGTTATCTAAATCCTTTTCTTGCAGAGTTGTATAAGCTTTATACATTAAAAATCTTTCTTTTGCCTTCATTACAGAAAAACCAGGTCCAGAGCGTAAGCGCATTAAAAAGGAGCCCACCAATACTCGGAAGGCCGGCATGCCGTTTGGAATGGGTATGCCAGGGATCCGGGCGGGGTACCCCCTCTCTGAACGGCAGCAAGTGGCCTTGCTCATGCAAATGACAGCTGAGGAGTCGGTCAACAGTCCAGGTGCGTGTTCATCATGGGGCACACGTCGTACTTATGTGGAGGGGTGGCAAATAAGAGAGAGAATCTGAAGGGGCTTAAATGTGTGTTTTTCAGCATTGAATGACTTTTTTTGATGTTTTTTTTTAATCAAATATAATTATCTTTCTCTAACAATACCAGTTGCCTGTGATGAAACAATATCTATTATGCTTTTTTACATAAAAATGAAAATTCAACTGATTGCTTGCATTTGGAAATAACACTAGATTTAAATTATTTATATCCATGTCCATACTGTATTTATGGATTTTAATGTAACAGCTGTAATAATTAATCAGTTTTTTTTAAGATACAAAGTAGTACCTGTGTTACTTTGCTGGATGATTTCAGTAGTAAAATGATGGTGAATTTTATTTTAAATACTTTGCATATTAAGAAGAAATCATTGCATACCTTTTCTTTGCAAACCCAGCATTATAAATTGTGTCAATAAATGTCTTAAATGTTATCACTACGTTATTGATTGATAAACTGCTGAAGAGCTTCAATTAAGGAAAACTCCTTTTCTGCTGTCTTTCAGTACAAGACTGCCACCTTGTGGCCGGTACTTGTTTTTATGTTAACTGCTGTTGTGTAATCATGAAACGTCTCATCCCTGCCAACAGATACAACACCAAAGCATCAGTCTCAATCCAGTCTGGGTCAGAAGGGGACACCAAACTCTGCATCTAAAACCAAAGACAAAGTCAATAAACGCAATGAAAGAGGGGAGACTCGGCTGCACAGAGCAGCGATTCGTGGAGAGGTACGCCGCATCAAGGAGCTCATCAGCGAGGGAGCTGATGTGAATGTAAAAGACTTTGCAGGTGAGAACACAGCTCTTTGCTCAGCATAGAGCAGCGAAGATTTTTTTTTTTTGCAAGGTACTCTTTTACCGCTCTTATTTACTCTCATGTTTAGGCTGGACTGCATTGCATGAGGCGTGCAATAGGGGGTACTATGATGTGGCCAAACAGCTGCTGGCAGCCGGGGCAGAGGTCAACACCAAGGGTCTGGATGACGACACACCTTTACATGATGCATCCAATAATGGACATTTCAAGGTATAAAGAAAGAGCGTTACGTAGATGTCAGTTGAAGAAAATTTTGTGTTATCTATTAACAATAAACAACTTTTAACATAAGTCATTAGTTAATAACAGTGAGCCCAGTTTAGCCAAGTTATAACCTGGAACCTGTATCTCCAGTAAAAATACATCAGAAATGTAATTACAGAGTCATAGTCTTTTAGGTGGGCTGCATTTTGTTTTCTTCATCCTCTAAATCTTCTTTGTAGTTCTTGACATTTTCCTCCAGAAAGTTCATAACAACAAAGAAGTAAATCATGTTTGTTCTTTTATTGTGACTAACCTGTTGTGATAGTTGTATTATTTATAGTAAGTGTATGTTGTATTTGATTCAATTTCAGGTAGTAAAGCTGCTGTTACGTTATGGCGCAGACCCACGACAAAGCAACAGAAGAGGTGAAACACCACTGAAGGTTGCCAACTCTCCAACGATGCTAAATTTGTTGCTGGGCAAAGGCACGTACACCTCCAGTGAAGAAAGTTTATCAGGTATGAATCTTAGAGGTTCATTTAGAGCAAGGTTATTGTCATTTAAAATGTTTTAATTTTATTTTTTTTTTTTTTTTTTACATTTCAGAATCTTCAGAGGAGGAAGATGCCCCCTCATTTGCTCCATCAAGCTCTGTTGATGGCAATAACACAGACTCAGAGTTTGAGAAGGGCCTAAAGTTGAAAGGGAAACCCATAGAGCCTCCCAAGTCTGCCGTCACTCCGGTCAAAGATGAATATGAATTTGATGAGGATGATGAGGAGGAACGTGTCCCTCCTGTGGACGATAAACACCTTTTGAAGAAAGACTTTCGCAAAGACCCAATTACCAAGCCTAACAGCTTCATCTCCATACCCAAAATGGAGGTCAAAACCTATTCCAAAAGCAACTCACTCACACCAAAGAAAACTGTCAGACGGATCATTTCTGACAGTAACAGTTCCGACGAAGATGACAGGACGTTGTGTTTCACACCAGCGCCTACGATAAGGCAACAAGCACAGCAAACTAAGATGAGAGACTCGAGCTTGAGCTCTAAACAACAGAAAGACAAGAATAAAGTAAAAAAGAAAAGAAAGAAAGAAAGCAAAAATAATGTGAGTAAAGAGATCCGGTTTGGTAAGGTTAATGACAAGTTTTGTACCTCTGACTCTGACTGTGGGGATTTGGAGAGTGAGGATGACAAGGGCTTAAACAGTGTAAAGGACTCCTCAGCAGCAGGCCTGAAAGAATCCGCTGGCTTAAATGCATCCTCTTCCCACAGTAACTTAAACGCTCAAAAACAAGCAGCATCATTAGCAGAACAGCATCCAAAGCAGTGGAGGACAGATGGATGGAAGACTGTGTCGTCTCCTACGTGGTCAGATGTCAGTTCTCTTTCAGGCTCCGTCAGAACTAGGCTGTCGAGTGAATCTGACTATTCCTCTGCAGATTCCAGCATTGAATCAATAAAACAAGTGAAGAGGAAGGCGCAGGAGGGCAAAAAGAAGAACAACAATGTCCACAGTAACACAGTGGAAAAGAAGAATTCAGAGGTCTACAAAAACTCCAGTGTAGACAGTGCTGTGTCCAAAACAGATGTCGATGGGAAAGTGCTGAAAAAACATAAAGTAAAGCACAAGCACAAAAATAAAGAAAAAGACAAAGCTCCCAGTTTAGTCCTGAATCAGGACATGAATGAAAAATTTGTCAAAAGTTATTCTTTTGATTTTGATGATTCTAGGCAGAAGTCTCTTATTGTTGAGTCAGACACACCGGCGGAGGGCAAAATCAAATTATCGAAACATGAAAAAGACCATTCAAAAAAGGAAGACAGGCTATTAAAAAGCAAGTCTGAAGATAAAGATTGGTCATCGGTGAAAGATCTGCATAGACCAGCAAAGGAAGAGAAAAATAAGAAAGCAAAAGACTCAAACAAAGACAAGACAAACAAGGAGGAGAAGGACAAACCTGTCAAATCCGAAAAAGATAGAAATGTTAAAGATAAGGAGAGAACCAGGGAGGAAAAACAAAAGGTTCACAAAGATGAAAAAAAGAAAAAGTCCAAGGAAAAGTCCTCCTCAAAAGCAGACCGGAAATGTGAGCTAAAAGAGGAAAAGCATATCAAGGCTGACAAGGAGAAGAGCACCAAGGAGGAAAAAGATAAATCCAAAAAAGAAAAGACACAGAAAGACGACACTGAATACGAAAGTTATGATGTCAACAACCGTTTTCTAAGCTTGGACGACACGAAGCTCAGTGTCTCGGATGATAATCACGACAGATGGGGCTCTGAGATGTCATCTGACTCCTCCCTTTATTTAGACAGTTGGGATTCTCCTATCAATGAGTACAAAGAATACAAAGCCAACAACTCTGTTAAACTCATTGTTGAGACTGTGAAGGAAGAGACGAAAAGAAAGGAGAACAAAGTTAAAGACAAGAAATCTGACCACAGCGAGAAAAGATCGGAGAAAGAAGCCTCTTCTAAAAAGAAAGAGAAAGACTCTTCCGAAAAAATTAATGAAAAGAAAAAAGACTGGTCAGAAAAACAAAAACAAAATTCAAGTCACTCTCTAGATCGAGAAAAAAAACGGAAAGATTGCACCGACACGGGCAAAGACAAAAAGGACAAGGACACCTTAGACAGCAGTCGAGACCGCAAAGACTCGTATGAGTCCGTCAAGGAAAGAAAAGACATTAAAATCAAACAGGAATCGGTGCGAGATGAGTACGGCAGCGATGCTTTCTTCAAAGACATTGATGCTTGTAAATCATCGGATATCAGAGAGAGAAACCAATCTGGGAAGGAGAAAGACAAGAAAGGAGATGGAACAGAAAAGCGTGAGAAGACAAAAGCAGACAAGCACAAGGACAAAACGAAAGACAGGGCTGCTGAAGTCGAGAAAGATAAATGTGAGAAAAGCGCCACAGAAAAACCAACCAAGGAAAAGGACACAGACCGAGGCACCAAAGAGAAGAAGGATGGAGTCAAAGACAAACACAAAGAATCTCATGGTAAAGAGAAAGACAGAAAGATGTCGTTGGAATCGAACAAGGATAAAAAAGAAAAGGTCTCCCAAGACAAACACTCTGAAAGAGAGAAAGATTTCCTGGAGACAAAGAAAGAGGAGAGGAAACCTGAGAAACTGCGTGAGAAGACATGGTACAAGATAGCAGACATCTTCACTGATGAAAGTGATGATGATGACGATGCCTACAGTGGTAGTGTTCTCATGTCCGACTCTGTCAGAAAAGACTCCACACCGGATCCAGATGAGCTGGATCACTTTCCTTCAGAGAAAAATAGAAAGTCCTCTGCTGATGTTAAACATAACATGGAAAAGGCAAAAGAGAAAGAACACAAAGAGAAGAAGAAAGAAAAGGCAATATTTGACACTGGTAAAGAGAGAAAAGGCACTCTGGAGAAACACAACAAAGACAAAAAGGAATGTGTCGATGCAAAACACAAGGAGAGAAAAGACAGAATGTCAGTGGACTCAAACCAGGAGAAGAAAAACAAGCAGAAGCTTCTGGAAAAAAGGGACACAAGTGAAGAAAAGACAAAAAGCAAATATAAGGACAAGCTAGACCACTCGAAAGAAAGGAAACCTTCTAAGGGTAGTGGTGAGAATGAAAAGTCACTTTTGGAAAAATTAGAAGAGGAAGCCATGAATGACTATAAAGATGACTCCAATGACAAAAACAGTGAAATTTCCTCAGACAGTTTCACTGACAGGGGCCACGAGCCTGTCTTGGCAAGTTACTATGAATCCATCACTCTAACAGATGTGTCTGAAGATAGAAGAGACTCCTTGTCCATAACTACACCCCAGGACAAGTTCAGAGACAAGGAAAGACATCGCCATTCCTCTTCATCTTCATCCAAGAAAAGCCATGACAAGGAGAAGGAAAAGGTCAAGAAAGAAAAGGGAGAGAAACGAGACAAGACAGAAGAGATCAGGGAAACCTACGGCCGCAGAGAGAGCCTTCCTTTTGAGAAAGAAGCCATGCCCCTCGAAGCTGACCCTTACACATTTCCATACACCGGTAAGGGAGATGGCGATGATGACTTTGATAAAACACTGGAGTTTGAGAAAGAAATGTCCAAAAAGGACAAGTCGTCAAGTGTAATCAGTGATCGAACGAAGGACAAGAAGAAAAAAGAGAAACATAAAGAAAAAATAAAGGAGGAAAAGAACAAGTATATTGATGGCTTTGGGTCGTTCAAACAATCCAAAGAGGACCTGAAGTCAGGGCTGAAAGACAGCCCACAGATCACTGTTCTGAAAGACAGGTCTAAGGAAGACAGTCCTAAACATGATATGAAAAAGGACAGAAACCGGGACTTGATAGACAAAGACAACAGGCAGGACCAGAATAAATTAAAGACGAAGGATGAGAATGAAAAGCTCCCTCAGTCCAAAGACGCAGCACGGAAAGATAACCGTCCACGTGAAAAACTGTTGGTTGATGATGACTATCAAATGACCAGTTTTGGACAGATGTTGAGTCTTAAAGACCAAGAGATCGAGGAGCGCCACAAAAGACACAAGGAAAGGATGAAGCAGATGGAGAAGATGAGACTCAAGTCTGGGGATCAAAAACTTAAGGACAAATCCAAGTCCACAGATGAAGTGCGGAAAAATCGTAGTGAGCTCTCTTCAAAGAAGTCCAACAATTTAGAATCTGGACTCAAAGAGAAAAAGCTCAAAGACGTAGGCCTTCCTGTTCAAATGATGTCCCCAGCAAGGAAGTTCCAGCCTTCAGACACTCAGAACTCAAAGGACTGGCTTGGTGGCCACCAAATGAAGGAGCATCTTCCTGCTTCTCCCAGGCCAGATCAAAACAGACCGACTGGTGTTCCCACGCCTACGTCTGTGATCTCCTGTCCGAGTTTTGAGGAAGTCATGCAGACTCCACGTACTCCATCCTGTAGTGCAGAGGATTACCCTGACATCATGTTGGATGGTTTGGACTGTCAAAACTCATCTGCAATGACCATGTCAATGAATGCCTGCTCCCCGTCATTCTTTGAAAGGTAATGGTTTCTACAATATTACGGGGGCTTGTTTGGATCATCTAGTTTGACCTTGTTAAGTGTTGCATGTATTTTTAATATCTTGTCTTTGTGTTCTTTATCCAGCAGGTACACCAACTCCCAGAGCTTCCAGGAAGGCACCTGCCCCACCCCTGCAAAGAACCTCCAGCTTCCATTTGTCAGTCGTTCTGCCTCCTCGGACGTCTGTAGGCCTCTTGAGTTTAAGGCTGAGGCTGATAAGTTTCTCCAACAGCAAACTGATTCAGAGGTGGACTTTGACACATCCATTTCCAAACCTTTGGAGGACAAATCGGCAACAGCAGACAGATTAGAGTGCCTCTCATCGAACTACTACTCCCCAATTCAGATGCTGTCACCTCGACGAGAGCCAGCTCATCCAACACCTGATGTGGCGGCACCAATTTTAACAGGCGCTGAGGGTAACGAACACCTTCCCGGAAGTGTGTACAGTTTCTTGCCCAAACCCTCTACACCAGTTCACAGACCAGATCCACAGGAGCCCTGCTTTGACATCGCTGCACCACCGACACCAGCTCCAGCAGCTTTACCACCCCTGGACATCGACGACATCGCAGAGCCTCACCACAGTGAACCTAATCTGGTTCTGTCAAATCTTCCCTCTGTCACAGAAGAACAGGAACCAGAGCAGGAGCATGAACAGGAAGAGGAGGAGGAAGAGGAGGAGGAGGAGGAAGAGGAGGAGGAGGAAGAGGTAGAAGGTGACCTAGGTGAGACTGGTGAAGCAGAGCACTGTGCGATAGAGAATCTTGAGCAAACAAGGGAGCCATGTTCCTTCTCACCTCAGATCGAGGACCCACTGAGAAAGAGCTGGCCCGTAGACTCTCCAGACAGACAGGATGCAGAGAATCATCAGCTCTCGCCCACACACCCAGATCCGATCCAAGGAGAGAACTGTTATGATCACAGCATGGGCTGGAACTCTGATATGGACATCAAATCTCCCCACAGGACATACGGGGAAATAGAAGCCGCTGTCTCTAAAATAACTAGTCCTTACTCACACTCAGACACCGACATGCATCACTTGTCTGGACACCCCTCTGTCGCTTCACCATACCATAACTGGAACAGGTGGCACAAAGAAGACCCAGAGGATCCAGAAGACTATGATGAGCAAAGGGAAGCTGTGGCTGACATCCCATCATCTCCAGAGAGGCACGACAATATCATGGACGGGGAACCCAACTATTTAAACACCTCATCCTCTTCAAATAGGCTGGAGTCTTTCTTTCAGGACTGCAAACCAACCATGGAAGAGAGTCATCAGATGGACACTGAGATGATGTGTGTAGAACCTGACAGTAGACAGACTGCACACACTTTCACCGCCACCACAGAGGGTCACATAAGTCCAGATGTGGGCCACGAGCCATTGGTGCCCTGGGCAGACCCATTCACAGATGATCTGGGATCCTTTTCGTTGCCGGACCTCCCACTGACAGACGCAGAAAAGTATGAAGAAGCAGAGCCCCGGGATCCGGATCCAGTTGACCACAACAAAAATGTGCCAACTGGCCACATCAGACACAGTCTCAGTGACAGAGATGAGACAGACATCATAGAGGTGGACTTACCAGTGCTGGCTAAGACTTCTAGCTCTGCAGGAGACTTAGGTTTAGGAGAACCTACTGACCAGGATTTAGTCATCCCATCACCACATGTCAACTTCCAGCCAGACCTGGAACCTGAAGCTCAAACTGTGTCAGTTAGCAACCCTCTATTCGTCACTCAACGACAGGACAGTAAAGTTTCCTACGGGGAACCTGATGAGTTGGAGTCCAGTATGTTGTATTCCTCTGTGAAGTCTGACATCAGTCAGCAACATGACATACAGATGCATCCCCTCCCTGCGTCAATACAGTTGCGTACAGACGACTCTGTGACTGCTGTCAAGTCAGAGGTGAGACAGTTTTAGATCCCTGACCCTGTCCCTGTCGCTGTCTCACAAAGTCCTCTTCCTCAGCTCCCGGTGGCAGTCAGCCTTCCCAGCACAGTGGATTTACCAGACACTCAGGAGACAATGTCCAAGCTAACCCCTGTTACCTTGACCACTGCATCCACCATTGTAGATATCCCCAAAAAGGTGGATGAAATCCCTCAAAGAATAACTCGCAATCGCGCCAAGAACAATCCCCCTGCTGCTGCTCCTTCTACCTCCACCATAGTAACCTCATCTGCCACTGTCACCGCAGTCACCACCTGTCCAGCAGCTAGCGTTAACCTGACTCCTACTAGAACTCCCACGCCCACCCCAGTCTCTACTTTCTCAACTCCAAAGAGAGACAAAGAACCCGTGATTCACGTCTCCTCTACATCAAACTCTGTCACAACGGTGTCTGCACCGACTTCCGTAACAACTTCTGCTTCAGTTGTTCTCGCTAAGTCGACAAAAGGACGTCTTCTCACAGTGGATGATGAGGAGTCGCAGACCCAGCATCCTCGGAAAAGAAAGTTTGCCCGGCCCACTGGGCAGCAGGTCCAGGTTCAGCTGGTGAACACAGCAATGCAGCAGACCAGGGAGATGATTCAGCAGACGTTGGCTGTTGTGGTAAATGCCATTAAGCTGGACGACATTGAGCCTTACCACAGCGATCGCTCCAACCCGTACTTTGAGTACTTGCAGATCAGGAAAAAGATTGAGGAAAAGAGGAAAATCCTGTGCTACATAACCCCACAAGCTCCACAGTGCTATGCTGAATATGTGACCTACACTGGCTCCTACCTGTTAGATGGCAAACCCCTCAGCAAGCTACACATTCCTGTGGTAGGTTACTCCATCTACCCCACATTTCTGCTGCCAAAAAATGTTTTTGTTTCTTATCTTTATTGAGTGTCTAATGTATCTTGCTTACATTGGCTCAACAGATTGCACCCCCTCCATCACTGTCAGAACCTTTGAAGGAGCTCTTCAGACAACAGGAGGCAGTTAGAGGGAAGCTCAGGTTGCAGCACAGCATAGAACGGGTAAGAGGGTTAATTATCAAGAGGACTTAAAATAGCCCTATCCAGACATTGTTTGTCGTGTAGCCCGACATATATTTACTGCTACTGATCTTTTGTGTTTTGTCATGTCGACGGTTCACAGGAGAAGCTGATTGTTTCATGTGAGCAGGAGGTTTTGAGGGTCCATTGCAGAGCAGCCAGGACAATAGCCAATCAGGCTGTGCCATTCAGCGCTTGCACCATGCTGTTGGACTCTGAAGTATATAACATGCCTTCAGAGAGTCAGGTTAGTAACTTAATTAAATCTGTAACTCCTCACTGGACAGTTCATACGAAATGAACAGAGCTATTGCTATGACAAACTAGGATTGTGATCTGAAGACCCCACAAAGTAACTGCAGTAGATATGGTTGGAAAGTCAACACATTTACGACACTATTCATTTACATGTCCACCTTTCATGTGTTGGCAGGGTGATGAGAACAAATCTGTGAGAGATCGCTTCAACGCACGTCAGTTCATTTCCTGGATTCAGGATGTGGATGATAAATATGACCGCATGAAGGTAAGATTTTACCCTTTCACTGATGTAATATCTGGTCGACAAGCATAAAACCCACTTTTTGTAATGTGTGAAACACATCGATGTAATTTTTTTGTTTCCCCCACAGACGTGTTTGTTGATGCGGCAGCAGCATGAGGCAGCAGCACTCAATGCGGTGCAAAGGATGGAATGGCAACTAAAGGTCCAAGAGCTGGACCCAGCAGTACACAAGTCCCTCTGTGTCAACGAAGTGCCGTCCTTCTACGTCCCAATGGTCGACGTCAACGATGACTTTGTCCTCCTTCCTGCGTGACATGCGTGCTTACAGATAAGAGCGCCAACAGTTTTTATAAGGACTTCGTTACAAAGAACGAATGGAAAGGGCTAGCAAGTTTGACAGAGGACTTTAGATAATAAAAATTATATTCTTTAGAAAAAGTAAAGATATAAAAAAAAAAAAAACTTGCTCTCAATTCCCTTCCATGAAGAAGGAATCATGTTTTTACTGGGGGGAAAAGAAAATACACAACTTGCACTTTCATCCTCAGAAGTTTTTATGCTTTCGGTCGATCAGAGTTGGAAAAGCAGAAACAGTTTTTGCTTAAATGCTCTGACATCAGGACACTGAGACTACAGACGGGATGGTATATTCTGCATTTTTTGGTTCTTTCTCGTAGAAGACCTGTGACCACTGGGAGAAGATGCTGAGAAGAGCTCTCTCTGTAGTGTGGTGCCCCTGCTAAAGGAGGACTGAGGACGAGCTTCCCCCCGTCAATCCCAGGTTTCTTTTGGGACAGAAGAACTCCACCAAGTCGGTGCTGGACTGTCAGTGAAGATGTGTTGCAGTGTAGATCCTAAATGTCTAATCATAAAATGACAGCCAGAGCAGACCGACAGATAAGCAGGGATCTCATGATGGTTGAGAGGTTACCAAGTGAAACATCCCCGGAGGGTGCGTGAAGTCCCTGCACCTGACCTGACTGTGCAGCAAATCTGCAGCAGAGTCTGCAGCAGGTCAGTCAAGTAGAGCAGAGGGTTTTTAAAAAATGTGTGAGTGCACATCAGGGTCCAGTGTCCGAGGAGAAAAGACTGATCCTGCCGCCTCTCAGCCTGGCTAAACAGATGGAGATGAGTAAGGATGACAGAGGACAGACAGAGGGGTTCCTCAGCTTTCCTCCCTGCTCTGAGACAAACACATCAGACTGCCATGGACTGCAAAAGCAACCACAGGACAACCAGATGAAACAAATATAACGAATGTTCAGACTCTAAAAGACTATTGAGAAAAGGTGGAAAATGGTGGTTTTACAGGAGAAGAGAAATATTGTTTGTGTCTATTTCTTTACTTGGGCATTTCATTTTTTTTCTGAGGAAGTGACTTGAAACACTACAGAGCCAATATTAGTTTATTGAAAAAAAGCAAACAAAAGAAAACAGAAAAAAAGTTGTATTCCATAAATTATGTACAGTTTTATATTCGTTAACCAATGTATTCTTGCTGCCTTCTAGATAATTTATTTTGCCACACATTACTGCACAGTTGTAAATAACCTATGTACTGTAATATCACTCAGTTAAGTGTAAAGAAAAAAAAAGATAAAAGAACTAAAAATTATCTTTTTATGTACAGTTCACATTCGGGCCGCACTTTCCTCCCCGTTCATATCCATGGGCCAAAATGTGTACAGGATTCTGTCAGTATTTGAAAGATTCCAGTGCAGACTGGTTATGGTTCCATCTATTGAACCAGTCCAGGCTTACTACATGGATCAACACATAACACAAATATAGCTGACAGAGAAAAGCAGCCTCTCACAGGCCACCATAGAGTCCCTTGGATGTAGCAGAATAACTGGTTAATGATTTATTTAAAAAGTAGACAGAGGATTATTATTATTATTCATTATTGCTTTACTTCACAGTTATATCTGAAAATTTCCGACCAAGAAAATGCCTTTTTCAGTAAAAAAAAAGAGAAAAAAAAGAAAAAAAAAACATTGTTGGGCAAAGTCACACACATTTACAGTATATCAGAGTTTAAAAGTTATAGTGATGTCATTCATGTCTAATGCCATCTTGTAGTGTGTATAAAGTTTTGTTGAACTTGTTTTTCCTTTGCTAGAGTCAGACTGAAATTGTCTTGTCGTGATCACAAACCGTTGGATGAAAACAAGACACAGGTCTTTCAGCATTTCTCTCTCTGCTCATCTGCTTCGTCTTTAAAAAAGACCGAAGCCGTTTGAAGGTTCCACCCTGTTCCAACATGACACCGTCTGTGTCGGTCAGTCTGTCCGTTGCTCATAGTTGGAGAGCACATTTGTTTTACCTTGGTGCTGTTTCATCTTTACCCACTGAATGGCACGGCACCTCAGTGGATATAAAAATTTTAAGAACCTTATTTTGCTTTGCATGAGACCTGTGGCCTTACTATTGAGTGGGTGTTTTACAATTATTTAAATTTCTCATATGACTCGTAGGAAGTTTGATTTCCTGAGTTTGAATTATATTTGAAAACCCTTCGTCAAATTTGTTATCAAATTTTATCAGTTGCCTATTTGTAATAGGTTGGGCTTGTGTTTTTAATCGTTTTCGTTACTTCCTCATGTTGTTCTGTTTAGCTACATTCATATTGTTATATCTGGCCAGAGCAGACACTTACTTAAAATTTCTAAGAAATCAAATCAACCAAAAATGTCAAATGACTCGGAGCAGTGCAGAGGAGAGAAGTAGCTATGATGCTGGAACGGCTCTGAGGTTTTATTGTTTTATCGATATCTTCAGTTCACAATCCCTGTAGAAGTGATCATTTTTGCTGATCTGTATCAGTTCTCTACCTTTAAGTGATTCCTGCATTTAAAAACAAAACAAACAAAAACAAACTTTCAGTTCAACACATGGAACATCTGCCTTTCTGTGTGTGAGAGGTGTCTGTGGACCTTGAAGGCAACATACTCTGAATCTACTTATGTTACTGAGACACACAGTCAGTCGGCGCTGTCACCGTGGGTGGTTTGTCTTGTCAAGTGAAACAGATGTTTGTACTACACCGTGTAGACAAAGTGGCTCAATGCTCAAGTCTTGGATTTTTTTTTTAACAGGTTCTCTCACATAAAGACCTGCAAATTTAGATTGACACAGCCAGAAATTTTAGATTGAAACCCCAGTTTGTCCTTGTTTTGCATTACATTGTTGGTGATTTCTAATTGTTTTTTCTTTTGTTTGTTTTGGGGAAATGGTTGTCGGGTGTCTTTAGTTCACAAAATCAGTAAGTGTGTGTGTGTTTGTGTTTTTAGCTCATTGTACTTTTGAATGTTGCTTTGTTTGCTTTAGGGTTTTTTTCTTTCCTTTGTGACGGAAACATAAACACCAGTGGCATGTCAATCACGTGGCTTTATTGAGCTGAATGTATACCGTTACTATTCCCTGACGTACAGCACCCTCTCACTATTGTTTACAAGCCAGTGCGCATGCGTGTGTGTGTCAGTTTTGTACATCACCATTTTGTTTGTTGTTTTGTTTTTTAACTGTTTTAGCTTTGCCTTTGTTTTCTACTCGTGTGATCAGTCATTCGTTCGAATCACAAAGGCTTGAAATAGTGATGGTTGACGTTATGTAACATGCTGTCTGTCCCCGGATCTGTGGCACACACAGCCAGACGCATTAGACTAAACACCTTCAATCGACCACAGAGATTCCACAGCTTGAATAGTCGCCCAACGAAAAAAAAAAAAAACAAGATCCATGGATTAATTAGACAACACACAGAAACACACATCAGTCCTCAGATGCACAGTAGAGCACTTGGTGGTGGTGACACAGCTTCTAACCTGACACCACCTCAGTCAGCAACATATTACCTCTACTTTCCTTACATTCGCTTAATGTTTATTTAGGGTTTGTCTTTGTTGTTTTTCTTATTATTACTGGACATAGATATACATAATTGCTCATTTTTTGTGGAATCACAATTTCAAGCCTTTTTTTCTCATTTTCTTTTGTTGTTTTTTTTTATTTTTTAATTAAAACCCAGACTGTAGCTGTTTCTTTGTTCCTTAATTTTTTATTTTTTTTTAGAATGAAAATGACTAATACAAAGCATGGAGAACTACTCTTTAAATGGTGAAAAATAATCTATTTATTATCTTTTTTTTTCTGACACCTGTGGTATGTTTTGAGTTGAAGTTGGTCTCCGCTGTGTAAATTTTTCTCCTTGTAATGCGTGAAAGAGACGTACTGTACATAGTTGTGTAAATAAAAACCTCCCAGGATGTTTTGCACCCTCCTCTTTGTACTAGTCTGAAAAATTGCGTAGAATGTGGGGTTCTAACAGCAACGGGCAGAGTTTGCTCGCTGCCAGCAATTACGATGTAACAATGTAACATTTTTTTATCTGTACAATGTAGTTTATTTGTGTACATATTGTTGGAGCAGCTAAGGGGGCGGGGGGAGTGTATGAAGGGGGGTTGTTGATGCTATCGTCAGTGCTGTAACAGAACTCCAGTACTTTCACCTCTAGCTGTTGTTGATTTCTTGCAAAAGTTTTAAGAAAAAGGACAAAAAAAAAGTTTGAAAAGGAGTGAACCAGAAAATGAGATGGATGGCAAAAAAGACTAAAACTGAAAAGTAAAAATTCTAAATTGTTATTTTCTACAGTTGCATGTACAGAGAGCGTGAGAAACTGCTGTTGTTCCTCAGAGACTATGTTCGTTAATAAAACTTCGAAATATTATCCACTGCCTTCGGTTTCTTAGTTTTATGTGTGGCTTGTCTGTGTTGTCCGTGTGTAATATTATCGAAGTGGCGCTATAGCAGTTGAATTCACTGCATGAAATACTTTGAACTGTTTTTTCACAGAAAATGTAAGGTGATATGAGGTAAGTTAAGAAGGAGAGCTAAAATTAGCACTTTTTAAAATTTTGTTTAATATACCCACTAAACAACCATCGTAAACGTAAACAATCATCGAATTCATCCAGTTATTTAATTGCCTGTAATAAGGTGCGTTCATCAGAACACCACTAATTTGTTTTTTTGTTTTTTTTTATAGGTCGACTACAGACTTCTGAGCGTGAACACCAGTAGATGGCAGTAATGGGACAGTTAACGGAGGACGTGTGTGTTTGGAGATTCCAAGAAAGGATTAACGCATCAGGTATGTTATTGCAGGGGTTTACCTTTGCTTATACAGCACCCCCTGTAGGAAGGAGAGTAAAGAAGTTTACTTGTGAAATAGTAAGCTGACCTTTTTCCTTCAATTTACCGGCTCTAGATATCAGGAAGTCAAGTACCTGAATCTCTGGCTCCTATCCCAAAATCCCTTGTGTGTGATCGTCCCTCCGCCCATCACCTCCTGTTTTGGATTGTGGAGTGTGTGTGTAGAGAGCGCACTCAGCGCGCCATGGCCGCGGAGACGTATGTCAGCGCCGAGTCCCCGCTTCACATGGATTATAACGCCAAGGTTTTCCCTCAGACCGGCGGATTCGGGCGGTACAACCGGGTGGTGGTAGTGTTCAGCTGGTTCCCCAGTTTCGCGGTCATTTTAAACCTTATTAGCGACGTTTTCTTCACTTTGCTCCCGGAGTCGTATCACTGCAGACCGGACCCGCAACTGCTTCCTTCCACTTTCCTCCCCGCTAACTTATCGAGTCAGGGATACTTGAACCTCACCATCCCCTGGTTGAACGGCAGTGGCCTCAGTCACTGTCAACTTTTTAAATATCCGCCCAACACCTCCGACCATGTTCCACTGAAGAGGGTTCCCTGCACCCTGGGCTGGGAGTATACTCAGTCGACCGGGCTGCACAGCAACTTTGTCACTGAGGTAAAAGGACGACATTCTTCCAATTTACAATTTATCCTGCCGCACTGATTTGTGGGTCAGTGCAGGCATTTCGATTATTTTGCCAAAAATGTGCTAGCTAACATTAATATTTTTGATAAATAACTTGTTTCCGTTAGCCTTTCTTACCAGCACTAACAAGTCGTTTATACATTTGCTGTGTAGACGTCTTTTAATGTCTGTCATGTGTTAGAAATAATTACATTATTTTAACATTATTTCATTTTTTTTTTACATTTTGCTAGCTTTTGCTAGCCTTTTTTTTCATTTACACAACAACATTTACCTTTTTTAATAATGAAAACAACACTTTGTCTTTTTGTTTTATATTTACTAAAGAGAATTAGAGCCTAATGTCAAAGTACTAACTTTGACATTAGGCTAATTCAGTTGTCATTTTCAGAATTTTACCACAATTTTCCTTATACTAAAATTATAATATGTAGTTGAATTAAACTTCAAGTCAAACGAAACTACAGGGCTTTTTTTTCCCCCACATCAGTCAACATACTGTAAAAACTGTTTTTGTTCATAAAGACTTGTTTTACTAACATAATCTGAAAGTATGATGCCCTTCTTATGTCATTTGTAGACCAGTAAAGTCAAACAGTGCAGTGTTCAAACCGACATTTGTACAAACTGTACAGACCCTGTTATTTGTTTGTCATTTCTCAGCCTGTGATCAGATCAGCAGGTGTGAGTATCAGTCACGTCGCGTCAAGTGCTGTAGCTTAAATGTTTTGCTGAGTAAAAAGCAGGTTTGTCTCTGCTCGAGGCGTTTGTGCCGTGAAAGCTATCTGTTTGCTTCAGTCAATATTTGCCCTGTTTCAACTGTTCCAATCCTGCTGCCGTGTTTCATTCTCACTTATCTTATGGTTTACGCCGGGTTGATATTAGACAATAATTATCTAACGATACCACCGTGTATGAACTGTTTGGAACAGCGCATTATTGGGACGATAATGTTGCCAAAAAGGCTTGTTTCCCAGGAGACCAAGTCTAATCAGTATGTGTACGTCACGCGGTGTGCTCCGAATGTCATGATGGGTACAGTGCAGGTTGAATTGGTGACTTAGAAGACACGTTGGTTCATGTGTGACCCACTAACTTTATCAGAGCAGTATAAAAATCTGTTGGTGAAGGCAGTCACATCAGATGCTTTTAACTTTGACTTCTGACCTCTACAGCTTTAAATGAATGACTAAAGAGTCAGAGTCCAGGTTAATCTGACCATTGACATAATGGTTCAGTGACACCTGTCCTCATCCCTGGGACATTTATCTGCGACAGCTTCTTTCTCGCAGAGCTATGGGAGAAACTGTACCTGGTACAGAGAGGACGTGATCTGCATATCTTTAGGCTCAGTAATAGAAATCTACCTAGAGTAAATAAACCTACGTACAAACCTAGGCATCAACCCTGACTTTGTCACCCGAGAAATCTTTTCATACGATTTCTTTGTATCATTTGAATTTTTTTTTGTCTTACCACATCCTGTTTTGCTGCCTCACTCAATCACTTTCAAGGTCACGTTGTTATTGAGGTTTCAGGGGCTCATCGCTCAAACTCGTGAGGGAGTTTCCAACACTGCATGTCTTCTTCCCTGAGAACTTTATATCATGAGGTGGTTCCAACCAAATTGGTTTTGCTGGCAAGTTCCTGTTACTCATCTGACAGTGTTGAAGCTGCTGCTGCTGTGCTCTTTAATTACATCTTAAAATAGTTCCCTAATTGAATTTTCTAAATGCTGATCAGGTTTGTGTCTTGCACAACATATTAGCCTCCTGAACATTAGGCTCAAAACTGTGTTGTGTGAGTGGGGGGGTTGATGTTGTCAGACAGAAGGATCTTCCTGGTGGAGTGGACAGTTGATAATTGTATATCCACAGTGTTAATCCACAGATAAATGTGTTCAGTTACATCAGCATCAAAGATAACTCGCAATATATCTGACCGCAGGCTGTCACCTGACTTTGATCTGAACAAAATATTCTGTTGTCCTTATATTGAAGACTCTGATGAACGGCATGTCATGTTGTACAACACGTGCAGCAGAAGCTTCTCATGTTTGTATAACGTGGTGTTTTTTTGGGTTGTTTTCTTTCAACACGTGCTCCTCAAGAATCCATCCTAGTCTGCAAATACTGTTATCAGTATTTGCAGACTAGGATGGATTCTTGAGGAGCACATCAACCAACTTGTTCTTCTGTCAACAACACTTTTCTTCTGTGCAATGTTTTGAATTGTATGCATTAAAGCTGCAGATAGTAGGAAGATTCAGTCTAGGGCTGTAGTCAACCAGAGAACGTCCTAGTGAACTATTTTTGAAAATCGACTAATCAGTGGGAGCTGGTGTGCAGGGCTTGATCACAGCCCAGTCATTATGACTAATTGTCCTTGAGATTGTTGTTTGTTTACTCAGATGTTATAAGAATAAACACTGGCAGCAAACAGGCCTCAGGACAAACTGTTGGGAAGTCTGACACTTCCGCGCTCCTTCCTGAAGTGGAAATTTCTTCCTCTGGGCAAAGGAAAAAGTGATGAAAGGAAAACTTGAGTAAATCATTCAATACTACAAATTCTATGAATATATTGTAATGACAATTGTGGCCTAGGCTGCTTTTCTGCAGCATTCACAGGTTGAACAACTTGTTTTAACCAGTTTGAAAAGGGCTCTTTTTCATCCACCAGGTTTGTATCAGTGAAAGGTTTAGAATGAGGAAGAAGTAAAAAAACGTTCCTGCCTTTTTTTTTTTCGCAGTCACTAACTGCTGCAGTGTAGTCTGAGGACAAAGACGTGCTCTTCTTTTCTTTCCGGCTCTTCTTTTTCAACCGTAATGGGAGTCAGCAGATGTTTTAACTTTTCCATGAAGTTTGGCACTTAACACTTGGATGGAACACTTATTGGACCTGGTACTAACAACCATCCTCATGGAGGACATACTGTACACTGTACACTGTCGGATGGTACCAAACTGATACCAATGCACAGAGACTGTATCACCATACAAACGTCTTGGTGCTTGCTGCTTCTGTTATGGAGTGTCATTGAAACATTTTTTATTATTATTTAATTAAAATTAATATTTCAAATCATTGTTTTATTTTGAGATTCCTAACAGCTCTTGTGTGTGTAGAGCATTGTTTACCAAAGACTGGGTCGCGACCCTCAGGTGGGTCGCAAGAGTTTTTTGGGTTTTTTTTTTCTCGCGTCATGTTCCCCAGGAGTTTTACGAATAATGTCTATTGACTTGGGTCACAAAGGTTTGTGACTTTTAAAATATGGGTCCCCAGAAATAAAGTTTGGGAAACACTGGTGTAGAGAGTATTTATTTGTAGGGATATCCGATATTAACTTTATGCTAATATTGTCCAAACACTTAATTTCCAATTCTGATATCAACCAATACCGATGTAGCGGGACGGCGGTGGCCTAGTGGTTAACCTTTCAGACACTAGTTCGTTTCCTTAACCTTAACAGATATTTAGATCCTTCTCAAAGAAGATGAAGTACCTAAGCTTAGTGGAGAACCAACAAAGTTCCTCATTCCATTTTGTCACCGAAACTATTCGGGGGGGGTTTTATTCTGTTTTTTTTCCTCTGTACAAGTCAAGAATTGATTGAATAGTTATTGAATGCTGTCCTTTGACATTTTTATTTGCAGTGGGACCTGGTCTGCAGTGACTACTGGAAAATCCCACTGCAGCATATCTGCTTCATGATGGGGTGGATTATGGGATACATATTCCTGGGTACTTTATGTGACAGGTAAGTAACTCTGATATTATACTTTTTTTTTAAAAAAAGCACGATTAGTACAATACATTGACTGGACTGTGTTACTGTGTGTGTTTCCAGGCTGGGTCGTCGCTGCTGTTTTCTCCTCTCCCTCAGTCTGTCCAGTCTGCTGGGAGTCGCTGTGTGTTTGTCCAGCAGTGCTGTTGTGTTTCTGCTGCTGCGTCTGTCTCAGGGAACCGCACTGGCCGGAGTCTTTCTGTCTTCTTACATTGCACGTGAGTGTTCAGAAATTTTATATTTTTCCCTTGATGTGGTGATGCTGCTGGTCTTGAACACATCAAGTATGTCTCTGCTCATAAATCTCTCCTCCTCCATCATCAAATGCATGGTCGGTGTGCTCTCTGAAGCAGCGTAGACTTTATTGTAAGGCAACTAAATGCTTTTTAAGTTCCTTTGGGCCACACAAAATGACTCGCTGGGTCACATTTGGGCCGTGGGCCTTGTGTTGGACCCGGTGTAAAACATACTGGTGATTGCTGACTAATTTATTCGTGGTGAAATAGTTGTGTTATATGTCTTATTTTATTTTGTTATATGATTGTCATAACAAACTGAACCACTCTCTTCTCCTGGCTAGAATAAAATTTGAAAAAAGGTTTGAAAATTATACAGAGGCCATCTGAACAATTTTAGTTTTTTTTAAGAACGACCACAACAACAGCCTAAGATCTATTCATCTGTAATTGTCTTTTTTTACTTGGTCTAGCAAAAAATAAATTTGAAAATGATTTCGAGAGAAGTGATGGAGAAATTCAGATGTTAGAAATATAAATAAACATTAAAAATGAAAATATTGTTTAAATCTCCTGTCCAGACAAAGTGTAAGGGAAATATTGTTCTGAGCTCCTTATTGAGCTCCTGAATCCTCACTGAAATATTAGAAGCCTGCTTCACCCACGTCACATGTAGGTGCGTGTTGGTGAGACACCCGGCCGATGAGCAGTCAGTCATGCAGTGAGTGAGTGAGTGAAGTATTTTGTGCTGAGCTGTGACAGACAGCAGGCAGCTGAGTGGACCTTGTCTTCAGTCATCCTCTATCAGCTGCTTTGCTGTCACTGCTCTGACCTCTGACTCATCTCCAGTCTCTCATTACTGAAATATATAGCAACTGAAATTCAGGTTCAGGAACAAACAGAAATACATCTTCAACCTTTAGGTCTAATACAAAAACAGACAATGTCAGTATATATTAAATAATCTTTTACAGTCACACACTTGTAGAATCCCACATAGTTTTCAGTTGTGCTGAAGTTTTGGGAGAAACGTTAGACATTCTCAGTTGTCTATGTTCAACTGCCTGGTTAGCATTTTCGCGCCAAATAAATCAATTCAATTCAATTCAGTCTTGAGACCTAATTGTTGGCCATAGTATTTTAGGAAGGGATGTGGGTAATTTCATATAAAAATGACATTCAAAATGATTTGAATCTGAAGAATGTCTAAATGCAACGGTGTGACTCACTGATGCTAATTGTTGCAGATCCAAATTCCATTCAAGTGTGGGAATGTAGGAAAGTAAAGTATTGTTGAGAACAGAATTTAATTCAATTTAATCCATAAGTAATTATGAAACTGCACTCAGGTCACAGGTCAACGTTACAAAATAAAAGTGTTTGCATCTGTATTGTTTTTGTAGTCGGGGGGGGCTTGGAAGGGATTCCGTGTTAATACGCAGTGTGAGTACTACTATAACTAATTCCTACTTCCTAAGGTTACTGTTACTCCAAACACAAGCTTGGAACTTTCTTGGCTCATTGTGAGGTACTTTCAAGCTAAAGCTCCAGCTCCAGCCGGACTGTGAGCTTCCTCTGTTGTTCTGCAACACAGAACACATGTGCAAAATGACCGTACAATTCATTGGCAATAGGTGTGCTGACCGGCCAGTTGTCAGGCAGAGC
>NW_007585151.1:13668-16954 GCF_000523025.1 Cynoglossus semilaevis | reverse complement strand
AATCAAAACAATCAAAATAACTTTTTTTCCTTTTTTAATAATACAAACATTTCCACTATGCAGCATAAATGTTCCTTCTGACCCAAAGTGAAGATGCATTTTCGATAAATTTCCTCTAAATTTACACTGGACCCCGGCCTGTGAGGAGATGTCTCTGCCTGGCACTGACGTTGATCGTCCTCCACCAGCTTGTCTCCGTACTGCAGTGAGGCAACATCAGGAATGTAATTATGTGAGAAAGAAGTAGTGCACATTCCGATGAGGATGAGGAGGAGGAGGAGGAGGCCATGTTGGTACAGTGTTCATTACTGAAAATAACGCCAACACACAACAGCTGTGTCTGTGGTACTAATATTCCTGTGTACTCCCACATTCCTGAAGGCCCAGATATTTCTTTAAAGTTGAGATGAGAGGGAAACTTTCCTCAACATCGTCCAGCGATGTTGAGAAAACAATAGCAAGGCTGAAGCGAAGAGGAGGAAGGAAGGAGTAGGAAGTTGGCCTCTGATTTTCCTACTCCGGCTCCTGCTCTACTGGGAGGAAAAGAGAAACAGTAGAAGCGCAGTGGGAGGAAGAGGAGCAAGCCAAACATCAGGACAAACAAGTTTGTGTCAGTGTATCTGAGCTCCTGAACTCTGCTGGAAGACAGGTCAAAGGTTAAGGCAGAAGATTGACTGAAATTCCTCTCAGTGGGGGCTTGGGTTTTTCCTCTTACATAACACCGTGACTATCCAACAGCCTACCTGTCTGAAGATCCCAATCTGTCAGAGTAAAGTCTGTCTAGTCCAGTCTTTGTTTTGTTCAACTACAGCATACGTGTCAAACTCAAGGCCCAGGGGTCAAATACGGCCCGCCAAGCCATTTTTTGTGGCCCATGGGAACTTAAAAAGCATTTTAAAAAGTCCATGCAGCAGAGTTTATCAAGCTATGAAATTAAAAGTTTTTTTTATTACACAGCAATGAACAATATTTTTTTTTTTCAGATTATCGTCAAATAAAGAAAGTAAATGGAAAAGACTTCCTTTTTTTTTTAATGAAGTAAATTAGAATTTTTTCATTTTTTCACTGTGTCCCACTGCGGGCCGGTACCAAATGACCTATGGACTGGTACTGGTCCGCGAACCAGGGGTTGGGGACCCCTGATCTATATAGTGTTCCATTTAAAACCCCTTCAACAGGAACTGTATTGCTGATGTGGCCCCCGGTGAAAATGAGTTTGACACCCCAGATCTACGGGAAAGCACGACTGTTTTTAATAACATGTACTCTACAACGACAACAAAATACAGTATGTACTCAGGCTACAACGACAACAAAATCCAGTTGCTAAAAATGAAGTTTCAGGAGAAAAAAAAACACATGTTCAGATGTTTTTTCACACAGCAGAAAAAGTATTAATCATCCATCAATGTTTAATTTAATCCCCCTTAATTATTACTATGTTATTTCTCAGAGCAAACATTTGTTGAAGCTAATTAGCTGTATGCTAACCAGTCTTTAGCGGATTACTTACGCCTTTAATCCGTAAAATAACATGAACTGAGGCCATTGCTTTCATTACTCTTGCTTGTTAATGTCATTTTATATCAACATGAGGTTATTGTTTTCCCAGGGTTGGAGTTGTGTGACCCTCCTCACCGCCTCATGGTGGCCATGGTCAGTGGGTTTTTTGCCATTTTTGCTGAGGTGCTTCTGCCAGGTTTGGCCGTTTTGTGCCAAGACTGGCGAATCCTCCAGGCGGTCGTCACGGTGCCGCTGCTGCTCCTGCTCTCCTACTGGTGGTGAGTCTGGCAGATTTGTTGGCTCGAGGCCCTGAGTATGTTTGTGGTCAGATTTTAATGAAGGTTAGTCAATTTAGAGGTGGCAACCTGAGATTTGCAGCAGATAAAAAAGTAAGAAAGCCTTAAGACCACAAACAACGGTGCCATTTTTATTTTATTTTTTGTTCAGTTCAAATTGTGTTTTTTTAAGGAAATTCCTGTGATTAAAAAAAAACCTCTGAAGTTTGAATTAAAAAATATTTTGACAGTATTGCTACACACAATGTGAGAGAGGGTTTTTACAGAAAAGGTTTGCTTTAATCACTGTTCAAGGATTATTTATGTAAATCAAAATATCGTACGTATGTATGGAATCTATAAAATCTAACCACACCCGTTTTCCTCAGCTGTGCCTCTGTGTTTCCTGAATCTCCTCGCTGGCTGTGGTCTACAGCTCAGATCCATCAGGCGAAGAGAAGTTTCCTGGAATTCTCCACCAGGAATGGCGTTTGTCCACAAGAGCAAATGTTTCCCAGTGAATCTTTGTTGTCAGGTAGGAACATTCATGGGCAAATATTCAAATATACAAACTCTGTGGGGAAATTTGCAAGTCTTTGCAACTCACACAGGCTGCCACTGGGAGGCGCCATTAAGTACGTAAGTCTTCTGGGCCTCGAACCCACACAGGCTGCCACTGGGAGGCGCCATGAAGTACGTAAGTCTTCTGGGCCTTCTGAGCTTCTGCGACAAGATTTTTTTGTGACAGATATTTTTGTCAGATTTTGCAGTAACCGCAAAAATAAAATACTGTGATATTAAGAAGCTCACGTGTTGCATGATGGGTCTCTGCCTCCAGTGGTTCATTGAGGAGATTTTAGACATGCTGGGAGGCGTCACCAGTGGCAAAAAAACCTGTTTGGAGACATGCTAATGCCTCTCCCCAAGAGAGAGGAAATTAATTGTTTTTCTGTTAATCCCATATACACAATAATAAAGTAGAAATGTAACTGTTATTAGTAGTAACCTCAGTGTAGCGATGGATTCATCCTGAAGGCTCACGGTTCCTCACTGCCTCTGGTCTGTTTCCAGAGATGGACTCAGTTCACGGAGAAGACTGTCGTCCATGTTACCACTCAGTTCTGGAGCTGCGTCGGACTCGTATCATCTGGAAGAACTGCCTCATCCTCAGCTTCGCTCTGTGAGTTGAAGAGAATCCACTTCAGATGTACCTTCAGCACAAACACTGTGGATTCTTTTCAAACGATAAAGTCCCGTCTACTTTGTTTTGTGTCTCCCGTCCAGGTTCATCGGGACCGGTATTCAGTACTGTTTCACCAGGAATCTGCACAGTTACTCCACCAACTTCTACTTCAGCTACTTCATCAGAATCATCACCGGAGCTCTGGCCGCCGTCTTCCTCTGCATCACTGTCAATCACTTCGGGCGACGTGGCATTCTGCTGCTGTCGGCCATCATCACTGGACTGTCGTCACTGCTGCTGCTGGCCCTCACTCAGTGTATGACCA
>NW_007585151.1:0-13199 GCF_000523025.1 Cynoglossus semilaevis | reverse complement strand
AAAAAAAACCTCTGAAGTTTGAATTAAAAAATATTTTGACAGTATTGCTACACACAATGTGAGAGAGGGTTTTTACAGAAAAGGTTTGCTTTAATCACTGTTCAAGGATTATTTATGTAAATCAAAATATCGTACGTATGTATGGAATCTATAAAATCTAACCACACCCGTTTTCCTCAGCTGTGCCTCTGTGTTTCCTGAATCTCCTCGCTGGCTGTGGTCTACAGCTCAGATCCATCAGGCGAAGAGAAGTTTCCTGGAATTCTCCACCAGGAATGGCGTTTGTCCACAAGAGCAAATGTTTCCCAGTGAATCTTTGTTGTCAGGTAGGAACATTCATGGGCAAATATTCAAATATACAAACTCTGTGGGGAAATTTGCAAGTCTTTGCAACTCACACAGGCTGCCACTGGGAGGCGCCATGAAGTACGTAAGTCTTCTGGGCCTTCTGAGCTTCTGCGACAAGATTTTTTTGTGACAGATATTTTTGTCAGATTTTGCAGTAACCGCAAAAATAAAATACTGTGATATTAAGAAGCTCACGTGTTGCATGATGGGTCTCTGCCTCCAGTGGTTCATTGAGGAGATTTTAGACATGCTGGGAGGCGTCACCAGTGGCAAAAAAACCTGTTTGGAGACATGCTAATGCCTCTCCCCAAGAGAGAGGAAATTAATTGTTTTTCTGTTAATCCCATATACACAATAATAAAGTAGAAATGTAACTGTTATTAGTAGTAACCTCAGTGTAGCGATGGATTCATCCTGAAGGCTCACGGTTCCTCACTGCCTCTGGTCTGTTTCCAGAGATGGACTCAGTTCACGGAGAAGACTGTCGTCCATGTTACCACTCAGTTCTGGAGCTGCGTCGGACTCGTATCATCTGGAAGAACTGCCTCATCCTCAGCTTCGCTCTGTGAGTTGAAGAGAATCCACTTCAGATGTACCTTCAGCACAAACACTGTGGATTCTTTTCAAACGATAAAGTCCCGTCTACTTTGTTTTGTGTCTCCCGTCCAGGTTCATCGGGACCGGTATTCAGTACTGTTTCACCAGGAATCTGCACAGTTACTCCACCAACTTCTACTTCAGCTACTTCATCAGAATCATCACCGGAGCTCTGGCCGCCGTCTTCCTCTGCATCACTGTCAATCACTTCGGGCGACGTGGCATTCTGCTGCTGTCGGCCATCATCACTGGACTGTCGTCACTGCTGCTGCTGGCCCTCACTCAGTGTATGACCAACGTCCTAAGATTTTAGTCTTTTTTTTTTTACCTGACTGGACAATATATATATAAAAAATAAATATAAAAGAGTGAACTAGATTCATTTCAATGTGAAGTTGGATTTATTTTTATTATTTTTAACTAAATTAGAAAATTGTTAATAATAAAAAGTGATTATTATTATTATTCAACTTGAACTTTAATCTTGATCTTTTTTGTAACTAGATCATTATTGTTCTTTATCATATGTCTATGCTCTAGTGAGTTCAACAATAACACAGAGATGACAACAGATAACTGCTGCAGCTATATTGAAAAATCTGTTTTCTCTGTGTCAGACCTGCAGGGCGGTCTGGTGTTGGTTCTGTCCATGGTGGGTTTGCTCTTCTCTCAGGCTCTGGCTCAGCTCAGCGTCTTCTTTGCCTGTGAGGTGATGCCAACTGTGGTTCGGTGAGTCTTTCTTCCTCTGAAGTTTTAATGCTGGGAAGATTTCAGACTCTAAACGCAAGGTCTTCAAGAAATTGAAGACATTTTTAAATCAAATTTTCTACTCTGGCTTCTTTTCCTGGGGAACATTGCTCTGCAGAAATGGACTGCTGTGGCTGTGGAGTCACAAGGCGCAGAATATCAATGATGTAAATATGAAGATAATTTGATTTTCTTTCTCTTCCTCTCCTCTCCCTCTCCCTCAGTGGTGGCTGCCTGGGCCTGGTCTTGTCATCTGGTTGTGTGGGCATGGCTGCGTCGTCCCTGATGGAGCTCCAGAATAACAGCGGTTATTTCCTACACCATGTCATCTTTGCGACGTTCGCCGTCCTCTCCGTTCTGTCCATAATGCTCCTACCTGAGAGTAAGCGGAAGCCTCTCCCGGACTCTCTGACGGAGGGCGAGAACCAGCGGCGGCCACCACTCTACGTGTCTCGGCCTGACAGAGACAACCTGCCTTTGCTGCACACTCGACATCCTCTGTCGGAATACAACCCTGAAAACTACTCCTTTTTGGTTAGTGCCACCAGGAAGATGTTGTCTAAGGACACTTTGCCTTACAGGATTTCTGTGCCCAGTCACCCCCCACTGCTGGAGGACGAAACACAGGGAATGAACGAGTCCTGAAAACCACTCGTATTTGACTGCTCCTTCACATACCTCACGTGTTCTTAATCACTGGATGGTCTTAGCTCAGCAGTAGAACGGGCTGCTTCTTCAGAATCTCAATTCACATTTAAACCCATAGAGGTGTTCTCTCAAGTTGTTACATTTGTGACCTAAAGCTAAATGATGGATCGACATGTTTCTGACTGACCATCTGTGTTTGGTTTATTAACTTAGAAATGAGCAAACGTTCATATCTGTCCACCTCAGGTCAGGGTCTCTTTTTTTGTTTTTGTTCGTCGCTTGTCCGTGGAGATTGTGGTCAAAGGTCATGTGAGCTGATGCAGCGCCATCAAACATGACTTTTCCATTAGGTTATTTTTTTATGAAGTCATCAGAGGTTTCAGCAGTGTCTCAGTGCTGAGCAGAGCCCAGGAACCCATGGTGTGCTAATGTAATGATGTTACTTTATTTGGCTCTGAATGAAGTACTGGTCACTGGCTGAAGAAAGCACTGTGTCATAATAGGAAAAACAAGGTTAAACCAATATCTGAACAGCAATGTCCTGTCGTAAAGTTACTTTTCCTCAACAAAAATGTTGGTAAACTAATAAAACACAGTGCTATTTTTAAAAACAAGCCATTCCTATATATTTATATATATATATATAGTATATTCCTGTCTCCTGCCAGACTTCCCCTGAATTCACTGGGAGTCGTATATGTTAAAATGGGTTTAGTATTTTTGTTAATTCACATCTCAAAATCCTTCCATGACAGTATAAAAAATGAGTTGTCATTGAAAAGATAGTTTGACTAAAAAACTCCTCACGCTGCTTTTTGCATTTCCGTCCAGCTATATATATATATATATATATATATATATATATAGCAGTATATAAAGAGATAGCTGTGGACCTCTTACCTTTAGTTTATCGGTAAAAGTTAGATATAAAGATACGTTTATAAGACTTTCTTAGTAAACAATTACCTAAAATTATAATTTGCTCTCTGTCCTCACTAGAGTGACCACCTGTGCCGCTTTACGTTGTATGTTTTTTCCCGCGTCACGCAAATTGAACATTTTGTCCCACTTTTTCATTCGCCATTACTTAATTGAAAATAAACTATTTTATGTACATAGCTGTCTATGGGCACGACTACTAGTGCAAACCATAGCAATGATAGGCCACTTGGTGGATAGGGCGGTAGCTGACAGGCTGAGTGGTGTGTCAATCAAACTGTTGACTCGCATCAATCAGACAAACTTTAGCGTCTGAAAACGTACGGCGCGCAGTTTTTTGATACTGTAAAGGCATCCATGTGCAGTGTGACGACAAAAAATATGTTTTTTTTGCTGAGACCGGTGGATGGAGATTCTGAACGAGCACTCTGCAGTGGAAAAACGGCTTGTTTGTCGATGAATCATCGTGAAGGGGAAACGACACGATGCACGTGAGTCTCACACAAGAAGTGCACAACAACAAACATCCAAAAGTGTGCAGTATTGTTTTGCAAACCAAATGAATAGAGTTCTACAACGATTCAGAATATATATTCACGGTCACTGTATCTTGTTATAGCCAATATATATAAGTTTTAACATTTGGTCGCTTTTCTGCTACGTGCTATGCTATGTGTTTCAGAAACGTGCTGAGAAAGGCTGTTGGCCTGCCGCTTGCTGGATCAGATGTTTGGCGGCGTTGTATTGAGGTATTTCTATTTTTCATTTTCATGTTTTTGTCATAGATGACCAAAATAGTCCACAGGAGTTGTTGGTTTTACACAGACCTATTTACATTGTACGTTTAATTTGACATCAGGTTATATTCTGTTCTGGCCTTATCTGCTTGTTTCATGTTAAATGGGGGGAAATTAAGGTGTGCTTTTCAGGTATAGGTTATGTCTTTGGTACTGTAGAGTTTTAGTTTGTTTTGTGGTGGTATAAGGCGAGTTTACGGTCTAAGACATTTTGCCACACATGCATACAGGGTAAGACATCAAAATAACAAACAATCATGTACAGTACGTACGGTTGGGAAATCTAAGATACCGGCATGCCATGCGTGACATATGTACTGTATATATGGTGAGCATTTAATTAATGTAGGGTACCTCAGTTCGACACAGGAGGGCACTGTTGTGCAACGACTGCGATAGTAGAGGGACCAGTGTATTTCGTGGCAACTTTCACGTAATAACGTGATGTCTGTAAAGCACACTGAGTTTGCTTTTTGCATGAAATGCGATCAATAAATAAAATTGAAATTAATGAAGAAATGATCAAAGTCCACCTGCGAGCCCAGAATATGGCTCGTTTACACGATTCAGTTGAATTGCACTTTATGCTTGGCTTGAGGCATGGTGAGATTTTACAATTATTGAGCTCAGTGGATGAGATTTTTATTAGTATGCGTACTTTCAGAAGGATGAGGATGATTTACGTATATACTGTACGTATTTACCCTTCACGAACCTCCCTACACTGTTATCAACAGTCGAACAACAACAACAACAGTGCCCTCCTGTGTCTATATGAGGTATCCTACATTAATTAAATGCTCACCATATATACAGTACATACAGTGGAGGTCAGAAGTTTACATACAGTACATGTTCCTTTACTAAATCTCATGCAAAGTTCAAGTTACACACTTGAATCATGAATAAACTGGCATCCACAATGCCCTAGGAATAATGCTTTTGGGAAATAAAAAGGCAAAAATGCTTCATAATTTGGGATTTATTGATATTTCTTTGCAGAACACTTTTTTACCGGGTCATAAGTTTACATACACCTTTGTCTTCAGGGATTAGTACTTGGTAGCATTTCCATTAACTTTTATAACTTCAGCAAGTCGCTTTGGATAGCCATCAATGAGCTTCTCACTGTAATCCTTTGGAATTTTTGGCCACTCTTCCTGGCAGATTTGGTACAACTCGGTCAGATCTGTTGGTCTTCTCTTACGGACCTGTTTCTTCAGTTCAGTCCACAAGATCTCGATAGGATTCAGGTCAGGGCTTTGTGAAGGCCACTCCAGTACTTTCACCTTGTTCTGCTGAAACCATTTTGAAACTAATTTTGCTTTATGGTTTGGATCATTGTCCTGTTGAAAGATCCACTTTCGACCAAGCTGCAAAGATTTGGCTGACTTTTCTTCCAATATTTCCAAGTATTGCTCTTTTCTCATGATTCCCTTGATCTTCTGGAGTTCACCAGTTCCTGATGCTGCAAAGCAGCCCCACAACATGAGCCTTCCTCCACCATGCTTGACCGTTGGGATGGTATTGTTGGGATTATAGGCTTCACCCTTTCACTGGAAAATGTATTGCTGGTCATTATGCCCAAAAAAGTTCAATTTTTGTCTTATCCGACCACATGACATTCTTCCAGAAGGCTTTATCCTTATCCTGGTGCTCTTTTGCAAACTTCAACCGAGCTTTTCTGTGTCTCTCTTTGAGTAATGGCTTCTTTCTGGCCCGGTGTACTCTTAGTCCATGTCGATGGAGAGCTCTCTTCGCCACAGACACTGAGACATTTGTTTCTGAGGCAGACAATTCATTGCAGATGGCTTTCTTGGTGATCTTGGGGTTCATTTTTACATTTCTTACCAAAAGCTTTTCATCTCTGGATGTTAATTTCCGTTTCCTTCCAGACCTTGGCATTACGGCTGTTCTCCCAAGTTGCTTATATTTGTGGACAATTGTCTGAACAGATGCCCTTGGTACACCAAGCTGCCTTGAAATGGTCCCAAGAGACAAGCCTGACTTATGCAAGGCAACAATTCGCTCCCTGATGTCATGGCTGTATTCTTTTGACTTTCCCATTGCAAGTATCAAGTCGAAATGCAGTGTGTAAAGTCAAGCTGCTTTTATGCCCCATAATTTCTACACCTTGGCTTTTACACAACATGAATGAACACCAGACTAAAGGGATGATTTCATGAATGATAGCACAGCCTTCAAGTTCAACTAATTTGCTGTTAAATGGACCAGACAAGTGAGTGTATGTAAACATATGAACCACAAGAATCTGAGGCCATTTGGGGAAATCAACTGGATATCTGTCTTAGGTCAGAAATTCTGATCTACTCCATTGGCAGAATAATGAAGACACTATTATTGAATAACCACATATATGTCTTCATTCAAATTGGGTGGCCAATTGGGTTAAAGCTGCCTTCAATCGTTTTAGCTTTAGTGTATGTAAACTTATGACCTCGACTGTATGTCACGCATAACATGCTGCGGTATCTTAGATTTCCCAACTGTACGTACTCTACATGATTGTTTGTTATTTTAATGTATTACCCTGTATGTATGTGTGGCAAAATGTCTTAGATATACTTTCTCGTGAGCACGAGAACGTATCTCATGCTCACGAGGAAGTATCTAGTGCGCACGAAATACTAGATTTTTTCCCCCATGTCCCTTTAGGGGCTCCGTACGAGTAACTTGGTTAAAAAAAGAAGAAAAAAAAAGTTGGCTTTAAATGATTGCGGCTCTCCCTCATTGTCCCACTCAAACCTACTTGTCCCGCATTTTGTCGGTTTGGAGGTGGTCACCCTGGCCCTCACACGGACAAGAAAAGGGATATATGTGATATTTAATCACAATCTGAATGTTCACCACTAGATGTTGCTAAAACTCTACCCTTAACAAATAACAGAACATCTATTCTGCCTGAATTTTTTATTCTAGGGTGCACATATCTCTCACAACACTAGATGGCAGACTAGTTTCACCCTTTCAAACGCTGGTCGCTGCAGACTGTCTACGTTTTGCAACAAAAAGGAGATTTTATTGGACATGTTAAATATGTTTTAATTTTAAGAACATATTCAGGATATTTATATATGATTGTTTTTTTATTTTTAGAATTTAAACAATTGAACATATTCAGGATATTTATATATGATTGTTTTTTTTTTAGAATTTAAACAATTGCATGGCAGTTAATTTGAATTTGTTCTTTAGTACAGAAATTTGATTGTGTCTCAAAGCCTTGTGAATGTCAAAAATTAGTAAAAAAAAAATCATACAAGGTATGATTGCATCAGGATTTTTATTTAGTGTCATATTTAAAATCAAACACACAATCTGCAATGAAATCATACATTTGTTTGACACTCAGTTATCGTTTTTACTACATACTTTACATGTCATTTAATTTGTTAGAACTTTTAATGGTTAATTACCTAATAGTTGTTTTGTTTTTAAATAAATGGTAAGTGAAAAGAGCTTTGGTTCTGGTTGGAGTCTTAAATATGACAAACATTAGTTTTATGTCCTAAAGAGTTTACATTAGTATTTTTCCCTGTTTCAGATTCTCTGAAAATGATCAAGGGTTAGACAATTTGACAACTTTTAATGTTTTTGGTATTCTGTTATTTAAGGTACCACCAGATCATTTCAGTCGGCGATGGTGTTCTGTATCGTTCTTACAATTAAGGATAATTGTAGTTGGTCATAAATTGCTATATCGTTCACTGAGTGTCCCGTTACATCCCAGATTTTTAGACCTGCATTCTGCAACGCATTCTGATATTTGGCAATTTTGATTTATTCTTCCAAATTCTACTCTTTTTCCTTTCTAGACTCGTGCATTATCTGCCAGGGTGCTCCAGGACACGAGCTCTGACAGGAATCTTCACCAGAGTCCTTCACTTCTATCAGTGTCTTCAGCCTTTCCTCTGGAAGAGAAGAGGAAACGGACAGTCCTCCCATCCTAAATGTGGACCACTGACCTTGGCGGAGGAGAATCTCTGATGTGGTTTCCTGTTTTCTCCCTCCTGACTCAACCCAGGTAAAGCTGAAATACCAGCCTTACACAGAAGGCATTCAATGTTAGTGACGCCTCTCATATAGTCATCTTACTCTTAATTCACTGTAAGTCTTTCTACACCAACAAGAACCTTCTAGATTAACTCTAATCACAGGATGTAGCCCCAGGGTGCAGTTTATGACCTTACAAAGACAAATGAACAATAACAGGACTTCCCTATTCAGGACAGTCGTCAATAAAAAAAAAAAACAGCACGGTAGATGTTAATGTAGTTAAATGACGTGGATAGAATGTAAAAGTGTTTACACAACTGAAACTCTCCTGTTACACTGATTGCTGGCAGGACATTCTTTATTAACACTTACACAACAGTTACCTATCTGGGAACTGTTGTCAGTCATTAGAAGTAGGTGTGAATATTTTTCTTTGTGTTCATAGTGGTTGAAGAGTTCTGTTAGGCAACCGGACGTGAAATGTAATTAACTTCACGTCCAGTTGCCTAACAGAACTCTTCATCCTTGACCATGACCTAGATGACTGAGAATCTTCATAGATGTTTCCATAATGGTGAACAGAGTATGTTTGCAGTGCTTAGCATAAGTATTTACCCCATAGATGTTTTTAACACTTTTATTGCTTTCATAAATCAATCATGGTCACACAAAAAGTTTTTGGAAAAATTTTAACACTTTTATTGCTTTCATAAATTAATCATGGTCACACAAAAAGTTATTGGAAAACAACTCTTTAGTGTCAAAGTGAAAACAGAGTTCTATAAAGTAATGTTGATGAAACAAAATTCTATAAAAAAAATAATTGTTTGCATAATTATTCACCCCCTTTTAAATGTAATGGTCTAATTCAGTAGAGGTCCAACCAATTGGTGACAACAGTCTCACAGTTAGTGAAATGTGTTTGAGGTATAAAACGCCTGTGTCTGAGGGCTCCATAGACTGGTGGACCAGTATTTCTTCTGTTTTCACTTTGACATTAAAGATTTTTTTTCAATACATGTTTGTGTGAAAAAAGCCTAAATGTTATTGATCTATGACTTTTATATATATATTTGCTGTGTTTAGTGTTTAGCATAAGTGTTGACCCCCTCTGGATGTTTTACACTTTTATTGCTTTCATAAGTCTCATATATATGACTTATAAAAGTCATATGACTTTCATAAGTCTCATATATATGACTTATAAAAGTCATATGACTTTCATAAGTCTCATATATATGACTTATAAAAGTCATATGACTTTCATAAGTCTCATATATATGACTTATGAAAGTCATATGACTTTCATAAGTCTCATATATATATATATATATATATATATGAGACTTGTGAAAGCAATAAAAGTGTAAAACATCCAGAGGGGTCAACACTTATGCTAAACACTAACAGCGGCAGTAAAATCAATGAGAAGACTTAGACTTATCCTGACATAAATGTTCCCCATTCCTTATTTAAGAGATTATTCTCTAAACCTATTATCACCAATTATGTCCAAATAAAAATGATGTTTTGAAAATCTGATTAAACCAGCAGATATTAAGGAAAGTCAGTCCGTTGCCCCATTCATTTCAGTAGAGTCTGTAGAGTCAGTGTGAGCAGCAGGACCACCGTGCTGAGGGAGTGGACGGCACCAGCGTTGATATCCCCATATCCGTAGCTTGTCCTGCAGGGGTTCTCAATCTCCTCATATGGAATTGGAATGTCATCTGGAACCGTGTCCTTCATACTGTCACGGACCTGGCACAAAGAGATAATACTGTTAACTGGGGCTGATAATGGATTTAAGAATAAAAATCAGATTAATTACAGTGTAGTTGTGGATTAATCACAATGAATCATGATGTCATTAAACATGATTTAAGATGATTAACTCAGTAAAAAAAATAAGTATTCTTAAATATGATGAAAAAGAGATCTGTGTTTCAGAGAGTTTTGTCTAGGTTTTAATCAAGGTCTATGAAAAGGAAAAAGCAAAAGTATAATTTTGTCAACATAGCCAATTTCTACATGTCATTATTTTATGAAAACATTTCAATTAAAATGAATTTTTAAAAGGTGCACACAGTAATAATGATCAATCAGTTGATGTTTTTTACTCGCTACGTGAGACTACAACTACAGCCTTGTTGCCTCTCTATCTGTATTACTTCAAATCTCTTTTTCTGCACATTTTCATTGCAGCCTTGGTTTATCCCTGACATCAGAAAGTCCTTAAAGGTGTCTCACCTTCTGGGCCTCGTCCAGAACTCGGAGCAGGTTCATTCCCAGAGCGGCTTTCACCTCCACATCAGTCCATCCTCGTCTCAGCAGTTCAGCCACCAGTTTAGGAACCTTGGAAACATCCTCCAAACCTTCTGGCAGTCTGAGAATGTAACACAAATGTTGTTTTCAGGTGACAGGTCATCCCTGCATGCATTTGTATCCATTACACCCATTTTAAATATATTTTGTTATTTTCTAAATATAACTAAATAAAAAGAAATCAGCACATGATACTGTAACTTACAATTCAGAGATTAATATTTTAAAAAAAATAATAAAACCTGTATGTCATATAGCTAAGCTGCTTTCATTTTTAGTTTCTCCTGTAAATCTTTAATTCAGTTTGTTTTCATTTACGGCGTGAAAATTAGAAATCACATTGAAAATAGACAATGAACCTGAATAACTCTTGAATAAGTACATTTAACTAGAGAATACAACTGTTGTGTAGAAACTGTACAACCACAGCATATTTACTATAAAAACATGTTATTTAATTATTAAATAAATACTTTGCTGAAGTAAAAGTGTGTATTTTCTTCTGTTAAAAAAAGCCTTGAGCTTTTAGCATGCCTTTTCTACCACATCATGGTGGTGATTTACTGTCATTTTTTTTTATTCATTATCGGCATGAGCTGTGATAGCTGTTCACATATTCCAAAAGGGAAATTTAAATTGTGCTGCTGTGATTCGATGGAGAGTTACAGTGTGTCCTCCATCACAGTCGACAGCTTTTCAAACTGATGTTGTAACCATTCCCACTAACCTGGTGACTCCGTCATAATCTCCGCCAAAACCGATGACTCCTGCTCCGGCCACTTTTTTTATTATGTCAAAGTGATCTACAGTCACATTTAAAAAAAAAAAAAAGTTCATGAGTAATGGAGGAGGAGAGTCGGGGGTGTAAAATGCTGTCCACTGTCAATTTTTAACCAAATGAAAGAGTAAACAATAGGCGTCACTTACCTGCAACATCTGAGAGATTGGCAGTTTTACTGCAGGTCACGTAGTCGTTGTAGAAGTTCACCATGATCACTCCGTGGGATTCATTCTGGTAGTCGGGACAAAGTGATAAGATAGAGACAGGAAGACATGAGTGCAGCTCCCAGGTTTGAACGCACTTCGATAAAAACACGAGGTGACTGAACTTTATTGAATCTTATCTGTCACTGACTTTTTTACTGTTCCTACTGTTATAAAGGCACTGATAGGTTTACACATTATTATGGCTTTTCCAAGTCTTCCATGCCATTAAGATAACAGCTTCATGATTGTGTCTGAGATATTACACACAAAGAACGCAATTCACTGCCAGTAACCTACTGGCAGTAAAAGTTTATTCACTCACTGAGATGACACCCATAAACCACCTGACCCTCACTCCTTCCTACCCAGAGGAGTAAATGAATCCTCTGCATAGCTGCTAAACCAGAAGACGTGAGAGAATAATCTGACTTATTGAAGCAGGACGAGGTCCCAGAACTTTAGCGACATTTAGATCTGTTTGACTAAAGACAAAAAACACACAGAGACTCACGAGTTTCCTGAGAATATCGTCAGGTACGTTTCTCTTGTGTGGACAGATGCTGTAAGCGGAGGAGTGACTGAAGATGACGGGGGCTCTGGAGATGTTCAGCACCTGGTTCATGACCTCGACAGTCACATGAGCCAAGTCGACCAACATCCCCAAACGGTTCATCTCCAAAACAACTCGCTGTAGGAAGAAGATTAAAAAAAAAAACCAAAGGCTATCAATCACACATAAAAACAACAGGTGCAGAGATAACAGTTACAATATGTCATTTGTTTGGTTGCCAAGCACAGTCCTAACCGTGTGAAAGTAAGCACACGCTGAGACATGAGATTCGATGACAGTTGTGCAAGAGAAATATAAAATGTTTCTGCGACACAGACCTTTCCAAACGGAGACAGGCCGTTGTGTTGACTTGGCTCAGATCCAGTGTCAACACGCCAGTTGTCGGCCCTGGTAAGAGACAATATAAACAGACAATTGAAATAAAACAGTGATAAGTGGAGAAAACCAGGTATCACATTTATATTCCGGAAGTTTTATTCATTCATAAAGATCTGCTGTGGCAGATGGAAATCCCCCCACTCTCCACAAATGAAACCTAAAACACATGGATGTAACTGAACGCCTGTGGATGAGATGTCTCGAGAAGTATTTAGAAACCTTATTAGTATAGTATAATACTGTGATCATTGGTTGACGTACCAAAAAAAAATCAATTTAATTTCCAAATTTAAGCCATAAAAAAGAATAAAACTACATATTTTAAGGGAAATTACATTTTTGAGAAACCTTTATTTTGATCAATGTTGACATTCCAAAAAAGTATATTTTTTCTGCATTTTAAGGCCATTATTATTCACTGTCCATTTTTCTTTTTCTGTTTGTATTAAAAAAATCGGTTTTTACTATTTGTACTGTGTAAAAACATTTTTAAAAGTGTTTACTCAGCAGGTACAAAGCTAATTTTACTGTACTTTGTACACTGTGATTCAGCATGCAACAAATGACGAATTCTTGAGTCTTCTTGATTCTCTTGTTTCTTAATCCACGGGTTATAGAACTTTTAAAGCATTTTTGGACATTTTATTATTTTTGGAATTTAGATCACTCAAATAAATGTTACTTTGTATTAAAATTACTTTGTATTGAATTTTTTCTTTCGTAAAATGTTCACATGAATGACATTTTTTGTACACCACTAAGCCAAATAAGTGTTAAAAACTCTGAATGTAAAATATAAAGAACAACAAGCAAGAATATAGTGCAAAAAAAAAAAGTCCCAGAAATGC
>NW_007585150.1:38716-53214 GCF_000523025.1 Cynoglossus semilaevis | reverse complement strand
GATGGAAGGATAATGAGGTAGAACAGATATAAGAATAGCACACTGACGACATTCCTGGATCAAATATGAGAACAAAAAGACAGATTCAAAGCTAATGGAACATTATTGGAAGCACCTTGCAGCAGTTTTTGTTAAATTAAAAAAAAGAGAGAGAGAGGGGTTAGACAGGGGACTAAGGTTGAAGAGTTCCATTAGGCAACTGGACGTGAACCTTTCTCAAAAGATGTTTCACCTCATGTTCATAGACATGATTTCAGACAGGGGGCTAACTATAATTGTGTGGTATAATAACATAATAAAAATCAAAACTAATTCTCAGGAAGGTTGCTACACTTCCTTTAATGTAAGAAAATGTAAATTTTTGGTGTTTCTTGAATGACAAAGACAAAAACTTGGTGTTTTTTCTGTCATATTCTGTTTTCTTAATAACACCAACCTAAACTAGCTCAGTAGTTAATGCCTACCACAAAATCCAAAAAGTTGAGAAACTAATGCATTAAGATTAAGACGTTCTACAGTAATAATGAAATAATGAAAGGTTTGTGAATTTGCAGGTTACAAACTCAGATTGTGGAACAATCCATGCATAGAATATCAGCATCTACCAAAGTTGAGTTTGTGCATGAAGGATTGGATTACTCTCACAGATAAAAACAGCAAACAGTTTACGCCTGTATCGATTTATGTTTGTAAGTGCTGTGAAAACATTTCAGGAGTCGGTTAAAATATGTCTGCATGAAGGCCAAGAACAAAAACTGCTGCTAAATGTGTGGACCTTTAACCTAGGAGGTGGTGGTTCATCAGCAACTACATTGTGGACATGAGTAATAACATAAAAGTTTTGGAAACGCCTCGGTAAAGTGACTTTTATCCAAGCTCTATTGTAGATAATTCCAGGAATTGGTTTCTAAATCACCTTTACGTGCTTAATACAATTACATATTTGAGTTTTTATTGCATTCATGTAATATGTATGCTCTTCTCCAAAAGGGGGGTTTGTATCATTAAATCATCACAATTACAGATAAACTCAATTTACCAACTTCAGGTTCCCTGCGGCTCAGTGTTTTTACTCTGAACCCACACAGTTTTTCCACGCAGGGAACAGATTTATGCTGCTTTATGTTGAGCAAGGGGAAATCAAAGGTAGATTTATGGGCATTATAATGAATCCTATGTCTGACTTAATTACAACAATCTAGGAGGTTTCTAGGATGAACGGTTACGGACGGCATAATAAAATCTTCTGGAAACATCAGCGCCTTTTTCTGACTGGGTCAGCTACAGTACATGTGCCATTGCAGCTGGAAACCATTTGCCCCATCATTAACACACAACGCATATCAAGTTCTAAATTAGCATGCTTTTGTTTTTCATATTTGTCAGTATTGCTGTTGACAAATTGCAGCAAGAGGAGCCTTACTGTCTGCTCTACTTGCATGTGTAACAGAAATTAAATCTAGGATTCACTTTTATGTTCATTAGCAGAAATGGAGGTTTTACTTGGTTTGTGAGGAACACCACACCATCAGACGTAGGTGAGTTATTATGGCAGGGAGCGCTATTACAGGTATAAATCCTGAATGTCAACCAGGCATCATTAGGGGTGCAGGGATGAGTCCATCACAGATGCTTCTCCTGTATGCTGCCTACGATGCACCTGTCCTCTCCGTATGCCAAGTCCTTCAAACTGAGCCAAACAAGGCAACAGGTCAAAATCATGTGAGGCCAAGCAGGTGTGTGACATTTCCACCTGCGTTTCACCAGACATGAGTGTTTTTTTCCTTTTTATGCCTGGATAAAAAGAATGAGTTTTGACAGACTGGGCTTTCCAAAATTAACCGAGCTGCTTTTGAAAAGTGGTCATTTCAGAAATGTGAAATTGCAGTGTTGACCCCATTCCAAATTAATCTAGGTTTTGGTTGGATTTACATATTTTCAATTACAGCTTTTAAGCAGACCAGGATAAAGTGTGATTCTGGTTTCATTTATGATAGGTGAAAATTACAAATTTTGCAGATGCGTCTCATTATGCCCTGCCAACGTAACAGATAACCTTTCTCCATAAATACAGACCTACTTGATTGCCAGAGTAAAATGGGAGTCAGAGCCTTTAGTTATTAGCCTCAGCTTTGGACCACAGACCGTAAACCTTTTTCTTCTGTAGAATTCATATGTATGGCCTGCTCAGGTCATCACAGGTTACCCTTAGGCTACATTCACATTGCAGTGTCGTAGAAATTTGTATGATTTGTAGAAATAAAGAGTCAACAGAGATTGCCTTTGATTGATTTATTCTAAGTATCTTGATCAAGAGAGCCGAAACTAACACTTTCTAATACAGCTGTTAGAGACGACTGATTTCCCGTTAGGTGAGCTCTCTTTTATGTGGTTATGTGGTTATGTGGTTACATGGTTACGTAATACAGCTGTTAGGTTTCGGTTTGAATACAGGATAGAGGTGTTAGACTTCAAAACTTGAACTAGATGGGGTAGTTTTTCATGTATGGTTATAAATACAATCATCCTTGGTCCAGACCTGGTGAGTAGGACAAGTACATTCTGCATGGTTTCAATCCCACGTTTCCTGCATGAGAAAAGGAAGGAAGGAAAGTGAACTTGTCATTGTGACACACACCACTGCACACAACGAACTTTTGACTACTGTGAATCTGCCAAACATCCATCAAACACAGTCAGCTTCCTCACAGCTCTTTCAACATGTTCCCTCTGCAGTCCTGGCCAATGACCTTGTTCTAACAACAACAAAATCTCCCTCATAAAAAACAGAGGAATAATTTAATACAACAGACACACACACAGAGACACACTTCCTCTCAGGCCCTAAACAGCATGCACTGGTGTTGTTTTGTAGGGGTCAAGGGTCACACAGTGTGGCATCAATCAAGTTTGTGTGACATTAGTTTAAGAGGAGGTTATGGCTTGTTTTTGCTTCTGTTTTTTATCCTGAGATGTAAGGTCTTTCACTGGGTCTTCAATGAGAAATCCTGCCCCTAGAGGCCATCACAGGAACTGAGGTAAAATGACAACAAAAACTTGCTATTAGAGATCTTAAATTCTCCAGATGCCAGCAACTAAAGATTGTTGCTGGCATCCTGGTCGCTGTTGCAGTCGCCACCCATGTTGCTTCCACTGTTGTGATTTCCACTGACTGCTGTCTCACGTTCTCCATGCTAAAGAACACCTGGTCTGTTTCTCAGTGCTTCCTGTCATGGTTTACCTTGTGTTCCTGCCTGGCCCATCACAGACAAACAGTTAAAAAAAATCAAATTTATTAACACAACCCTATCACGTTAATGATAGTAGCTGAGACAAAAATTAAACAAGGCACAATAGTGTGTGTGTGTTGTGTGCGTGTGTACACGAATGGTCGTGTAAGAGAAAGTAAGGGATGTTGCCTCTTAGTCGATCGCGAGCGATTCGTTCAAAATGAACGGATCTTTCATATGACTCGTGCCTCCCGAGTCATATGAAAGATTCGTGACTCCCGAGTCATATGAAAGATTCGTGACTCCCGAGTCATATGAAAGATTCGTGACTCCCGAGTCATATGAAAGATTCGTGACTCCCGAGTCATATGAAAGATTCGTGACTCCCGAGTCATATGAAAGATTTGTTCATATTGAACTCACGAATCACTCACAAATCACTCACTGCGAACTAATCACACTCTGCGAACTAATCACTCACTGCGAACTAATCACTCACTGCGAACAAATCACTCTCTGCGAACTAATCTTTCACTGTGAACTAATCTTTCACTAGGAACGAATTACTCTCTGCAAACTAATCTTTGAGTGTGAACTAATCTTTCGCTGTGAACTAATCTTTCGCTGTGAACTAATCTTTCGCTGTGAACTAATCTTTTGCTGTGAACTAATCTTTCGCTTCGTTCTCGCACATTCGTTTCATTTGTCACGTGGCAGAGAGCTTGGGTCTGTTTTTGCTCTCATTCATCTTCACATTGTGGTGTGTTTTTATTTCTTAGCTTTTCGCATGATTTTAATTGCTTATGGCATTTTTTTGTACGTTGTAGACTTTGTCAGCAGAAGCAAACCATGTTGCCTTCAGTATTTAGTGTCGGAGAACCGCAGCCTTCTTAACAACGCCCACAATAGGGCTAAAGCGCCACCTGCTGTAAAACGAATGAAATGATTAGTTCAAGATTCGTTCACGACTCGTTCATTTTACTGTTCGAGAGTCAAAGATTCAAATCAATAAAAAGAGTCGGTCTTCCCATCACTAGACTGAGCCCGTGAGGCGTGTTCACATACGCGACTGCGCAGTGGAAGAACAACTGCCAGGTAGAAGGGACGGAAACAGGAATCACATGAAGCGTGTATGCGCTCACGGAGGTGTGAAACGGCACCAAGATGCGCACAATGAAACAGTGCTTGTGATGTTATCACAGTATATGGGGGAAGGGAGGCGTACCGCGTGGTCTACTCCAGACAAAGGACTTTGTCGGAGTTTTCCTGATCCCAATACTGATAACGTTACAAGTTAACACTGAAATACTGACGGTGTACGAGAGTATAACACCGGTTAGATGACAGCTCATGCAACAGCCTAGCTATAAAAGCAGCACAGATTTCGGACAACATAATTCAATAACACTCCGTGTTTTCAATGTGCGCACTTACTGTAAACTGTCCCTAAGTTTAAATAGCACTTAACAATACTACAGATTAACTAACGTGCCCAAATGCCAGCCTTACTGTATTGAACACTTCTTGGGTCCTTGCCAGAGTTGGGGACGTCCGTCTGGTTCCACTGTGCAGAGAGTCCTCTTGGTTCCGAAAGTCCGCTTCGGGAGGAAAAGTCTCTGACTGTCGATGTGCCGGTTCACACGATTACTGTTAGAAGGAATCCTGTCGCTTCTAAACCTTTAAATAACTGCTTTGGTCGCAGCGCTACGTTACTTGTGTAACTTGATTATCGATTAACTCAGTTAAGAAAAAGACGCTACTAGTGCATTTATCACCGTGGGCAATGGTGTCTGACCAGCAATTGGGGCTGACCAGCCAATTTAAAGGTTGCGGAGGTCACTGATCGTGACGTATGTGGATTTACCAGAAGCAGTGGTAGTGAGTGAGTACCTGAAAAACACCCACACACTGGAAAAACCTAAAAAACTTCATAGGGGGTAGACTTGCAACCACCATGACTGGATCATCTTCATCTAGAACTGGATCTCTGTTTAAACCAAATTAAACTGAAACTTAGACTAACCTGACCACATGTTTCCAGAGAATGTGACTTGAACTGATGTCCGTTGATAATGTGCTGTTCATGCTGTGCCTAGTGACCAGATTTTGTCCTACCTCTCGCTTCAATGTCAGATCTCTGTCGCTGTGAGTATAACAGATAAAGATGAATGAATGAATATCAAATCACTCTCTGGTTTCCATCCTTACCTGAATGCATTGGTGAAGTTTTTTTTTCACGCCTTGCAAACGAAAATGACGTCGTTGACACACGTCCAGTCTCACAACGGCTGTGTATTTTAACGTCACTCAAGTGAAGGTGCCATCTTCAGTACCAGAGGGCAAAGGGAGTGAATTCGACAGCTTTCATTAGCGTATTAGACACAAACAGTGGTACAGATGCTCCCGGTCAGTTTGTGGTCAGACCGGAGCTTTGCTGTTGACTGGTGGCTTTGTGGCACTCCGTCTCAAGGCTAACAGGGTGGCATAGCAGGAGCTCATCTCCAGCAGACTGCTGGTACTGTCAAGGACACACGGCATCGCACAGACACCAGTCCCATTCATTAACTGTGCAGGTTTCACAGTTTGTTAAAATAGGAGACACTAGGAAGAGTTAATAAGGCTAAAGAGAGAGAAGACCTTTTACACATTACTTTAAAAGAGGGTAATTGGTTCCAGAGCCTCCAGAACTACAGATCATGATCCAGACTTGACACTCATCATTATTCATATTTTTTAATTCATAACAAATAAATTTTAACTCATCAGAACTACTTATCTATCCAACGCCAGTGATCAAGTTCTGTTCTTCGACTGCTTGCTACTTATTATATTTTAATCATAATATAGTTGTTAATTATTATAATGTTACTTATCTACTACTGTCTCCCTTTCTTCCCTCTCTTTTTCTTTGCCGAGGCAGACTGCAACACTGAGTCTGGATCTGCTGGAGATTTCCTCCTGTAAAAGGGAGACTTTCTGTGGCTCATAACAAATAAAATTGACTTCACTTGGTTTGCATGACATATGGGCCACATATAACAACTATAACAACTAAAAAGATTTACTGATAATATGTTTGATTACTAGACACTTGGTAAATATATTTGAAGAGCATATATTGTAACATATTGTACTGTACTGAGCTGTAGCTGTACCACAGTCCTTATACCTGTCAGGTCTGTCTGTTTCCAGTTCCTGCTGTCTGCTGTGTGGGGTAATCTGTGTCATCACACTCACCTGCATATATACCTCTCTCCCTCACTCTGGCCTTGTGGGATCATTGTCTGTGTGTATGTGTGCGCTGTATCGTCCGTGCCAGTGGTGTGTCGAGCATTTTGTTGTAGCTGTTCCTAGTCTGTTCCTGAGCAAGTCTGTTGCTGTGCTCAACTCTGTTCCTGTTCTCAGCTCTGCTCGACTTTGCGTATGCTTCTGTCCTGGTTTTTGGAATTTTGAATTTTTAAATAAACTACCTGCACCAGTCCTGCATTTGGGTCCTGCCTGCTTCCTGCCATGTCGATGGCTCATCGTGACAATACCTTTGTTTATAATGAATGATTTTCAAAAAGACAGTGGAGACATTATACAGTAGGGCAATAAAGAAGTGGAAGCGGCAATACAAACCAAGAAAGACCTGTGTGGTACTTTTTCCCTGTGTGTGTGTACCTTATTCAAAAAAAAGTAAGGAAGTTGTCCTTACAGATTTGCTCAGCAGTTGAATTTTGCTTTAAGCTGTTGCTACTGTCATTTCTCCTGGCACAAAGCTGAAGCTCAAGTTTTAACTCTACAAAGAATATTAAAATCAATACCACAGGCATGGAGTTTTGTCCAACTGAATGAAAAGTTATTTAGTTTTTTTTTCTACAGCACAGCTTTTTGAAGTTGCCCTGCTACCTTCAGGGACATACTGGTACTGTAACACACTGAGCCAGAATGCGACGTAGGCAGATAGTTGAAGAAAGAGAAACCATAAAAGAGAAGTGAACATTGAACAGTAAGAAAGGTTGAGTTTGTTAAGAAACTTTCAAAGACCCCCAACAGGATACAAAATTGGTGAGGATTTGGGGCAAAACACTTGAAATATTTGAAAATGCCCTTGAAATTTGCTTTAAGACTTTTAAAAAGACTTTTGTACTTTTTAACTTAAAAATATCCAGCTGGGCATCTGTAGCACCCCTCTTTTTTTTAAGATATACTGGGTAGGATGTAGCTACACCTATTGGTAAAGTTATATGTAGTGTTGAAGGTTCCTTTTTGTCATATCTTGTATAGAAAGATCTGTGCAATTTGTTCACTCTGTACTCCTTAAATCATCTAAAACTGCAATCCTTTGTTGAAAATACTGACTCATAATAATCATGAAAATGTTTATATTTATAATAGTGTAAATAACAAGTGATTTTTCACTTTATTGCCATATTTAGAGTCCCTGAATCAATTAAACAATTTACTTATTTAAAGAAATCCTGAACACTACACATGTAAATGGTGCATCAATTTTTTCATTAATTTCCCAATTATATTTGTATTCATTATTTGTATATTTGTGTGAGTGTGTGTGCGTGTATTTGTAAAAGTATTTTAAAAAGTGAAAAAAAAACTAGTTACTGTGACTGTATTTCAGTGTGTAAACAACAGAGAAATCCTCAGTGGTGGAGCCTTTTAAGACCCTTATTATGACCACACTGTCAATACCGGGAGCAAGCGGAGGGATGACCAACATGTTGTCATGTTTGGTGTTTGCATGACTCTATTTGATTCTCTCTCCAGTCTAACAGGTTTAACATAGAATCCAGTCGACATCCCATTTTATTCCAGAGCACCAGCCATGACTGCAGGGAGGAGTGTATTAAAGAAGCAGTGAGCCTTAGAGGAATAGGGATCATGCATGAGGACAAATCTGGCTAAGGATGTTTGTCATTAAAGAGGCCTGACCCTGAATGTATGAGCCATAATTTAGACATCCAGGGAGATCTGAGTCAGCGGTATGTCCATGCAATTTCCACTTAATTTACTTTAAAGATTAATGTCAAATCACACCACTGTGCGCATACCGTGAACTTCCGTAGTGACTTAACTGGAGCGATGTGCGTACTTGTGTGTGCTTACATACAGTGGTATGAAAAAGTTTGGGCACCCCTGATCATTTTCAAGATTTTCCTTTATGTATCATTGGTTGTTCTGAACAGCAATTTCAATTCAATATATAGCAAGCAAACAGTGATATTTAAGAAGTGAAATTAAGTTGATAGGATTTACAGAAAGTATGCAATAATTACTTAAACAAAAGTAGGCAGGTGCATAAATTTGGGCACATAAATGGCAAATTTTCCATTTATAAACTGAGTAAAATCCAAGGACACATTCTGACCTCAGAGCCAAGAGTGAAAGAGACACAGTGTTTAAAAGATACAATCAGCAGCACATACACACGTCAGGAAGGAAGTCACTAATTTGAGGAATGAGTTGAGAGGAAAGAGGGGGTGATGAATGATGTCTCAGAAAAGACGAAAGAAGAACCTGCCAGCCATTTTACACCTACCTGAAAACACAGAATTGTGGAAATCAGCTCTTGTCAGGGGCAATGATGCTTTAAACCTAGGAGCACTGCTGCCAAAATGAGCTGAAAGCAGATCGAGCTCAGCACAGAGTACTCATGTAACAGGGACAAAACTAACAGGACAAACATTCGCCTATCCACAGCAAAAAGAAAAAAAAAAGATTTGTAGGTCAAACTTACCGCAGCATGTTTGAAAGTTCTGTTAGGCAACTGGACGTGAATTTTCTAAAAATTACTGCAACATGTTTCCTCAGGTTGGACGATGGGCTTTTGAAAGCTGAAATATCCGTATGTTTGGGCTGACACAGAAGACACAGCATGATGAAACTGCTGTTTTGCACTGTTTGTAACGTAAACATACTTTCAATATGAGGCCAGGGTGTGCCTCCGTGTCTTTGTCAGCATTGCTGACCATTGATTCTGCCATTTTTTGCTGTAGTGGATATTGACCACTAAACTAATCCGTCCCGCCGCCGAGATCGAGTATGGTCACGTGACAAGACTGCGCAGCAAGGGCTACATTTCATTGGTCACAGTCGCGCGGTAGAGCCTTGGGCGAAAGTCACTCCCTGACAAAATAAAAGTAGAGGTACTGGATCATGGATCTATAGAGAATAGAGAATATAGTTAAAGCTTTATCCAGTATCTCTGTAACTATTAACGAGCTCAGTATAGCCTAATGTAGCGGAGTAATAGTACTGTTATTTCTTCATAAATCTAGTACTATTCTAGTAAAAGTAAAAAGTATAGTGATTTAAAACTACTCCTAGAAGTATTTTATTTTGAAAAACCTACTCAAGTAAATGTAACGAAGTAAGTGTAATTCGTTACTACCCACCTCTGTCCATTACCTCCCCACTCCTGTGTAGAACAGTACTGCAGTTCCAGACAAGGACAGAGAACCTGCTATTCGCTCTTCACCATATATATATATATATATATATATATATATATATATATATATATATACACACACACATATATATACATACAGTACATACATATACACACACACACACATATATATATATATACATACGGAGAGGACCTTCCTGATTTGAGAGCAGTCAAGTTTACAGCGCACACATTAACATGCACACACACACACACACACACACACACACACACAGTGGGTATGGAAAGTATTCAGACCCCCTTAAATTTTTCACTGTTATATTGCATATTGCCATTTGCTAAAATCATTTAAGTTCAAGTTTTTCCTCATTAATGCACACACAGCACCCCATCTTGACAGAAAAAATCAGAAATGTAGAAATTTTTGCAAATGTATTAAAAAAGAAAAACTGAAATATCACATGGTCATAAGTATTCAGACCCTTTGCTCAGTATTGAGTAGAAGCACCCTTTTGAGCTAGTACAGCCATAAGTCTTTTTGGGAATGTTGCAACAAGTTTTTCACACCTGGATTTGGGGATCCTCTGCCATTCCTTCTTGCAGATCCTCTCCAGTTCTGTCAGGTTGGATGGTGAACGTTGGTGTACAGCTATTTTCAGGTCTCTCCAGAGATGCTCAATTGGGTTTAACAGTCGGGCCACTCTACCATAAAGCCCCGACTGGTGGAGGGCTGCAGTGATGGTTGACTTTCTACAACTTTCTCCCATCTTCCGACTGCATCTCTGGAGCTCAGCCACAGTGATCTTTGGGTGCTTCTTTACCTATCTCACCAAGGCTCTTCTCCCCCGATTGCTCAGTTTGGCTGGACGGCCAGCTCTAGCAAGGGTTCTGCTCATCCCAAACGTCTTCCATTTAAGGATTATGGAGGCCACTGTGCTCTTAGGAACCTTAAGTGCAGCAGACATTTTTTGTAACCATGGCCAGATCTGTGCCTTGCCACAAATCTGTCTCTGAGCTCTTCAGGCAGTTCCATTGACCTCATGATTCACATTTGTTTTGACATGCACTGTGAGCTGTAAAGTCTTATATAGACAGGTGTTTGGCTTTCCTAATCAAGCAATCAGTATAATCAAACACAGCTGGACTCTAATGAAGGTGTAGAACCATCTCAAGGATGATTAGAAGAAATTGACAGTGTCTGAGTTAAAGCTGAGTGTCACAGCAAAGGGTCTGAATACCTATGACATCTTTTTTAATAAATCTGCACAAATGTCAACAATTCTGTGTTTTTCTGTCAATATGGGGTGCTGTGTGTACATTAATGAGGAAAAAATGCAATTAAATGATTTTAGCAAATGGCTGCAATATAACAGAGTGAAGAAGGGGGTCTGAATACTTTCCGTAGTATATATATTTATTTATATATACTATATATACATATATGGTTTCATTATTTTGACTGTTGATTCGGTCGCAATGTCATGCTGTTTTGCAGTTGTACACAAAGGCTACTTCATAATTATTATTTTTCTTATGTAAAGTTGTGTACTCAGTTTATTAAAGGTTTGTTTGCAGCTATTAGTGGGACTTCTAATTGGCTTTTTACACAGAGGATTTTACAAGGCTATTTGCAGAGAAAACTGAATTTGAAAGAGAAAAAAAAGTCCTGGCTTATTCACCAGGAAAAGTCAACAGGAAGTTGAATTTAGACATAAGTATTGTCAACACAGTAGGGACCTGGTGGAGAAGCAGAGAACACAAAGCAGGATTGATTTCCAGATTTGCACCATCATCCTTATGGCAAGTATCATAATTACTTACAGTCAGATCTGATTACATTGTTCCTGGACGACACCGGTAACTATCTGTTGATTCTTCCTTTCTTTTTATTTCTTTTTGAACTGATTGTGAGGCGATGGGGCATGTGGGGACACTACATGCTATGACAGCTAGTACAAACATATACTCAAAGAGCCCCAGTAAGTTTTGTCATTGTGAAATACTTTTATAAATATGTTGAGTCTTTGCAACAGGTTTGTGTCTTCATAGCTGAGGAAATAATCAACATACTTTATTAGTCAGATTAGTGGAAACAAATTGTTAATAAATAAAGATTTGTTTGTTTTTTTCTCAGACATTTTTAACCAGTACCCTCATATTTCACTCTTTTCTGTGAAAGGTTCTTAAACTGTTCCATGAATAGATTTATTTTGTGAACAGATTCAGAGAAATAATTTGGAAAAAGAGTTTTTTGGTTTTTCTAAGATGAAGTATCTGCAGTGTATATTCATAACTGAGAGAACTGCATCTTTACATGTTCAGTGGCTGCATTGCTTTTAAAACTGCAGAAATGATTATCAGTCATTTTAAAATTGCTAAAACTGTCACTACAGTTAAATATTATGATGAAATGAAAATGTGCTGTGTAAAGAAACAGATAAAGGGCTCTTTAGAGAAGAATAAATATTAAGCCATTGTGAATTTAGTTTGTGCTTGATGATTGTATGAGGGAAAGCTGTGTCTCCCTTCTAAATCTTTAAACAGCCTTGGTGCTAATGAGGACAAATAAGCAAGGGAATATCGGGGGGATAGCCTGAGTAAAAGCTGATGGCATTTAATTTCCTTTTACGATTTTACTGAGGAATATGAATTTACTTCTCACACTGAGTTGTACTTCTCCTGAGCCAATTTATTTTCAGTGATTGTTTACTGGTGATAACTGATAGTAGTAGAAGTATTCTAGTGCTGGATTTGCACCATTGTTTATTATTAGAGTACAGTATAGTAAGAATACAGTCTGTTTTTTGCTCAAGATATTTTCCAAAATAATTCCAGAAAGGAGTCAAATTATTTCAGATCCTGTGAAATTTTTGACAAACTTTGTTCTCTGAATCACGATCAGTAAACTTTCTCTGTACATAAATAGAATTACATTACCTTGAAAGCTAATAAAGAAGGTTTTTATTTCATTTAAATCCAACTTTTTTCTAATAGTTTTCTTTCAGAAATACTTTCACTTGGTCAGAATCTTTTGGTTTAGTTTTTAAGGTCACAGGACAAATGAGAAACAGGTTGTTCAATTAGTGACAGGTATAGCTTTAAAATGTATCCATACACACACACAAAGATCCCACTATTTTTTACACTCAATGGTTAAGATTTTATTTCACACATGTTGACATAATGTATCAGTGTAAATGCTATCCTGGATGTTTTGCAAATGCATTTAATGTTTTTTTTTAATTTGCAGAAAAAAATGTGTTCACAGCAGGAGTCTCTACTCAGAACTCTGCTATTCTTCACATCTGCTAAATAACAGCTGGAGACAGGAGCAAGAGATTAATACAGGCAGATTCAGATACACATTACTTTCAAAACTACACTAGCCATTACAATAATGTATACCCATGGGATACTACTGCCAGTGTAAAATGTAATTAAATGTATTTAGTTAAAATTAAAGGATATCATGGCTATGATCAAAGTAAACACAGTAGGAATCAGTTCTAAATAAATTAACTTCTATGTTTAAAGTGTAGAGATATAAATCCTTTGAAGTGATGGTGCAAACTCCAGTTGACACAGGAGAAGCCATCAACAGAACATTTTAATTGTCTTGTCTATTAAAGTGGCTTTCATTTCTGATCATTGACGGGCTTTAATCAATTTCAAATATAGTTACATATGCAATTTTAAAAAAGTTTTCGTTTAGGGTCGTTTCTGATCTATTACCATCTCTATAACCTTTGAACTACATTTCCCACGCCCTCTAGAGTCTTCATTTTCCATAATTCCTTGCATCACTTCACTGCTCACACACGCACTAGTGATGGGAAGTTCGGCTCTTTTCAGAGAGCCGGCTCTTTTGGCTCAGCTCCCAAAGAAGAGCTCGACTCCTGAACGGCTCTTAATTTAGGATATTTTGTAGGCCTTTATTTTCCCATAACAGCAAAAAAATAATGGTTTGTGTGTTGAAAACCCTTTTATGTGCAGTATTTTTATGAGAAGCCTTATAATTGCCTCATTTTGTGCATTTATTCTGTTACAAAACCATTCTTTTGTTTTATATTTTAATCATGCATTTCCTGGAGGTCTAGCAGTCAGTTGTCAGGCAAACTGATGGAGCTTTTTTCACCCTTCCTTGCCATAATGCACGTTCTGTGTCATATAGTTTAGCTATTGTTGTTTGGGACAATGTTTTTCTACTGGGTAGAGTGATTTAAAGCTTTGACAAAACTTTTAATGAAAAAGGGTTGGAAATCAGTAGCTATCATTTTAGCCAACTCATCATCAATACTGTGCTGTTTGGCTGGGGTCATCTGTTTTGGTATAAACTGACTTATTTTGCTTTGAGTTGCAGTAAGAGATGTTATACTTGCATGTGTGGGGAAGCCAGTAGATGCTGCTGCAGTTGGTTGTTTCGGGATGAGACGCCAGGATCAGTAGCTTGCCCTCTCTCCTCTATCTGCACTGTAGATGATGGACAGTTCTGATATGTCTATGCAAGTTTGTGGTGGAATCTGCTCTTAAAGTTATTTTCATTTTGCAGTGAAAGCACTCTGCTTTGTTGTTTCCAGTATCTTTACTGGGCGGGGTCAGGTGCACGGCGTTGTCGTCATCGATGCTGGGTGGGTTTACCACAGGGGTTAAGTGCACGGCGTTGTAGTGATGGGGAGACCGACTCTTTTTATTGATTCGAATCTTTGACTCTCGAACAGTAAAATGAACTAGTCGTGAACGAATCTTGAACTAATCATTTCATTCGTTTTACAGCAGGTGGCGCTTTAGCCCTATTGTGGGCGTTGTAAAGAAGGCTGCGGTTCTCCGACACTAAATAAGGCAACATGGTTTGCTTC
>NW_007585150.1:29018-33567 GCF_000523025.1 Cynoglossus semilaevis | reverse complement strand
ACTCCCTCGGCAGGTAGAAAGGACGGCACTTTATGATCATAAACTCCGCCAGTGGTGAGCAGTGTCTGCATATTACTGTAGCGTCCCGGCACCACTCATCACGGATGTAAACACAGACACCGCCGCCTCGGGTCTTTCCTCCGTCTACGAGGGTCCTGTCCGCTCGGTAGCATGTTAGCTGCTCCAGTTGTACCGCGGAGTCAGGGATGTTGTCATGCAGCCAGGTCTCAGTGAAAACAAACACACAACAGTTACTGACTGTACGATTGGTTGATTTAAGCAGTCTAATATGGTCTAATTTGTTGTCGATAGATCTTACGTTTGATAGACTTTGATAGATCTCAGAATGCGTAAGTATCAAAAGTATCGATATTTTGATTTCAGAATCGATTTCAGAGCATAAAGATCCAGAATCGGAAGTATCGATATTTTAGGATCGATCCGCACATCACTAACTCACGCACTCTCCTCACCGCTGTCTGTCTATCTGTCTTAGACAAGAAAATTAGACAGAAAATTAGGGGGCTCCACTTCACAGCGCCCCCTCTCTGTTTTCACATAATGGTATGATCCTATATCCTCTTATCTGATTGGCCACGATGCTGACCAATCAAAACAAAATTCTGCCTTGCGCAGAGCCCAGGCTGAGCACTGAGATAAGCAGCGAAAGGAAAAAAAAACTGGGAGCCGGTTCTCAGTCGTTGCGAGCTGGCTCTTCTGATTCACTACAAAGCATCGGCTCTCAGAGCCGCATCTTTTGCGCATGACACATAACTAGCAGGAACAAGAAGAGGTCGCACTGAGTAGCATTGAACTGAGACAGTGGAGAGAAGACTGTTTGAATCATGCTCGGACAAGCCGTGAGACGATTTACGACATCTGCTGCCCGTTCTTCACACTATGCTGAAGGACCAGGGAAGGTTAGACGATGTCTTTTAGATGGTTCAAGTATTTAAGTGTGTCGTTTCCTGACGCGGCCGTATCTACTATTGCAAGCTAACTTCAGCTAGCGGTTAGAGGTCACGTCTATAAGTGCATGTTAATGTTTTGTTGGTGAAGTCTAAGTCAAAGACTCAGAATTTTAAATGTGAATACTTTACAATAGTTCATAAAGACACAAACTTAATCACGCCAGATGTGTTGTACGTCATTGTGAGCCAAGGACAAGCTAGCTATGATTAGCGCTGAAAGTAGCAATTGCTGCTCAACCAGCAGTTTCCCCTTAAAAATTAGATTTCTTTTTTTTTAGTCATACGTTTAATCATAATTTACATTTATTTTAACATAAATTGTCTAAAAGCATAGTCTGGTGATTAAAACATGCATCGAGTCGTATTTTAAGTCCGTTGATTCAACTTTGCAAAATGTGATGATTTTTTTATATATATTTAGTTGACAGTTACTAAAGGATTAACTATCTTAAGAGTGAAAGTAAAGATTGATATTTTTACTCTTCGTTTTGGTAACAATAAAAGTTGTCACTCTAGAGTATGGATTTGTGGAGTGTATTTCTTGTTGTGCGTCGTCGTTTAAACCAGGTCATCTAAGGACAGGTCTTTCTTAATATGGAGTAATGTCTGTCAATAGCAACACACATTATGCTAGTTATTTCTTACATAATATTTCAGTTTTAATATTAGTTCATTATTGACTACCACATTAGCTTTTAAAACTCAACTGATTGCATCAATCGGTCGACGGGTTTGAATATTCATGTAAAACTAGTAAAATCAGACAAACGTGGTTTTAGAATCTAATGTTGTTTTTTCTTGTATTTTAGGCTACTTCCAAAAGTTAGATTTAACTTTTAAAAAAGATAATTTGGTTTCAATAAAACTGTAATGTTTGTTTGTATGTGTGTTTAGTGAGTTAAACATAATTAATGCAACGTTGTTTGTAAAGGATATCTTGGTTGAATATCTTTCTTAAAATATTAGAATTCATTACAGTATTATGTAATTCTTTGAAGTATTTAAGCTGAAAAATATTTAATTACTGCCATAATACAAGCAGCCTGTCCCTTTAAAATGTGTTTAATTTTATACCTACAGCTGTTGATACTCTAACTATATTTGAGGGTTTTTTTGCGTAAGAAAAACCTGGTTAAATAGAAAAAAAACTAACTTGTAATAAGAAAACAAGTAATTTCTGTCTTTATAACAGAACCTGCCATTTTCTGTGGAAAATAAGTGGCGTCTTCTGGCCATGATGGCGGCGTTCTTTGGCAGTGGCTTCGCATTCCCTTTCATTGTCGTCAGACATCAGATCCTAAAGAAGTAAAATGGCTGCACTATTGTGCTGCCTACCAGGTAACTGTCAGACCTTGGTTTATCTGGCTCATCTGCTTACAATGTCAGTTTGATGTAGCATAAACCTTAAGCAGAAACCTGAGGTCCTCTGTCATATACCGTCTTTCATTTTGTGTCTTTAGTTTTTTGTAGAGTGGCACATCTTAAATATATTACACGTGTCAGAGTTGGAGTAATAAATTCTGTATGGTTTCATAATGCTATTGCTGTCTTTTAGATAAGCATCTGATTTAGCAGGTCAGAATGACAGTTTAGTGCAGCCATTGATCTCTATCAGGTGAGAGCAGGCTATAGTTGTCAACACATTAATCTTCTCAGTGTTTACCCAAATTGCTTTTCTGTCATCAGATGTGTGCAAGTCATTTAATCACAGTCTGTCTTGCTTTGTTCTCTTGTCGTCTTGCAGATCGTCAGCTGGAACATAGTTATCCATCAGAGTTCTGTCCCTGCAAAAGAATGGGAATCTGTTATTTTTCTTTGTAAATAAAGTTTCCTTAAATATGATTGGGCCTGTTCTCTTTTCTTGCACAATAAAGACATAAAGAGCTGCTCAGTCACTTTACTCAGTTTTACTTGACTCGTTAAAAGCGAGGAGCTTAAACTATATGAATGACATTTTTGAGACGTCTTTAAGTATTAAGAGTCTTTCTCACAAAAAAACACCCTGTGTCTGTATAGATCCATCCATCCATCCATCTTCATCCGCTTATCCGTTACCGGGTCACAGGGGCAGCAGTCTTTATGACCGCCACCCAAATCACACTGCACCACTGTACCAACCCCCCTAAGCCTTCCTGCAGGTGGTGAGTCCACTGGAAGGTACCAACCGCCCTAACCGGGATTCAATGTTGCCCAGGAGGTGAACCCTGGGGTTCCACACCAATGGCAGAGACATTGCCTCTGGGTCGAAGTGCCACTGTCTGTATAGATGTAGTTTGAAATACGTAAATGAAGTAAAAGTTGAAGGCACTTAATTTCACTGCTGGTAACAAATGAATATGGTGGAAATTGAAAAAGGGCCTGTGGTGACTTGTATTAAAATAAACCCCATCTTGTTCTTTCAGCTCTTCTGATGGGTATTGTTCAGCCACTTGTTCTCACCTTATCAGAAGAACTTTACTGAATGACACTCTTACTTCAATTAACCCTGTGCTTCTTGGTTTAATTATCCAAGGACAAGGTTTTCAAAATAGGCCATAAGGTGAACCCGATTATCGTTTCATCTCGCTCCGACGTCTGGGAACTACACAATCTCAACTTCATAAAAAATAATGCGTGTCCTATTGCCCGTCCCTGTGAAAAAATATACTTACAGCAATGACTCCCACATGTGGACTCCCACAGTGTCAGGGCTCTTAATGATGACCAGACCTAGAATCCATTTGGCCCACTTTAGAAGACTTTTGGGAGAATTCCTCTCTATCGATAACGTTAAGTAAAACCATGGAGGCAGCCATGTTACCTGAAGTGTTGACATCAATAAGCTACTCGATTGGTCTAGCACGATCACGTGTTGAACCGTGCCACCGCTCGTGCACCAAAATCTTACTGCGCCCTGTAGATGCTAGTTCAGGGCGCAGGATATTTTGGGGGCAGGATATTTTGCGACAAACTTTTTGATGTAAGTTTAACATCACTCGTTCTTTTTTGTGAAGTCGAGATCGTGTAGTTACCAAACGTCAGAGCGGAATTCAATTTCTAAAGGACTTTTCGTAGTTCACGGCCTAAAAAGGGAGGTGTGGTTGCATTGTAGCAGAAGAAGGGGTGACGAAAAAGTTTAGAGGTACAGTATTCATGTTGGTTTTATGGCTGAAGTCCTTATGCAGGTCTAGTGAGGTTGGTTCGTATTTTACCTTGCTGGACAGAAAACGGACTAGGGAGCTACATGGACATTCAAAGGACATTTCATTAGGTACACTGTTCAACTGTTAGTGCAAATATTAATGTGCTTATTATGCTGCCAGCAAATTGCACTTTTAATGTGACATGCTAGTGTTTGAAGCATCAGGATGGGGTAGTGATTTGAAGTAGTAGGGTAACCAACAGCCACCCAGAGGACTTGCAGGTAAATATATATATCGTATTTTCTTCACTATAAGGCGCACTTAAAAGCCTTTAATTTTCTCAAAAATCGACAGTGTGCCTTATAACCCGGTGCGCCTTATGTATTACTTATGGTTGTGCTTACCTCGAACCGATTTTATAAAGCCAAACCACACAGCGCATCACACATGATGGCA
>NW_007585150.1:27269-28938 GCF_000523025.1 Cynoglossus semilaevis | reverse complement strand
TGGATGTAAAGGAGTAGTCCGAGTCTTTTGCATGCCCATGCGCTCGCACATAGCAGAAAACACACATGACTCGAAGTTTATGCCTTGGTCGCTGTGCATGACCTCAGCTGCTCCAAATCGGGCAAACATGCCCTCCACCAGAGCATCTGCAACAGTCTCTGCCTCCTGGTATGGCATACGCCTCCGGCCATTTTGTAAAATAATCCATGGCAGCTAAAACATAACAGTTGTCTATGTCTGTGCGAAGAAACGGGCCATTATGTCCACCGCCACCCTCTCCATTGGGGCCCCCACTGCCAGCTGCTGGAGCAGGGCACGAGACTGATCCAGGGGACCCTTATGTGCCGTGCAGAAATCACAGCGGCGACAAAAGTCCTCGACATCTCCTCATCCGACCCCAGTAGTACCATGAGAGGCTTTCAGCACTGTCTTTCTCAGTGACATAACGGTTGCCCCTGTCTGTGCGAGGAAACGGGCCCATTATGTCTACCACCACCCTCTCCATTGGGGTCCCCACTGCCAGCTGCTGGAAACTTTGTAAACAGTCCTTTAGTAGCAGAAGAGCATCCAGCAACCTCGTTCCACTGTGGCTGTTGTCCTGACTACATCCATTGCAGCACGGGGTGCAGATCAGCATCCTGCTCCTGCTGCGCTCTCCATTCAGGTGAGTCAACAACCTGCATCTCTCTGCTGACAGGCCCTTCTCCATCTTGCATGGAGCCTTGTTCCTCCACACGGAGCTCTTTCTCCTGGACCTCTCTTATTTCACAGTATCTGCAGCCGTTGAGAGCACAGGGGTGCCGAGACATAGCGTCAGCATTGTCATGGTGAGTTCCAGCCCTGTACTCCTCTTGAAACACATACCCTTCTAGCTGTTGGCATTTGCCATCCCTCAACCTTTGGGCGGCGGGACCCAACTCGTCCTGTGTGCGTGTTTCAGGGACACAGTCAATGCAGACAATATTAATGATAAATCACTACACAGGTGAAATGAGCAAACAACTTCAATTGTTCAACAGTGCATTTACAGAGATCTCTGGTTTCATTGACAAGTCACAGCAAACGGATCGTGTCTCCCTCTCTGGATGTCAACACTCACAAGCAGTTGCATGTGTTATGTCGACGAAGCAGAAGGACGAATGAATGCCCTCATTGTGTTCAGTGTCTCATACTCTTCTTTCTCAAGCTGCCCCCTCGGTGAGCTTATCTCTGTTACCAGATTAGGAATTGTTTTCATAACTTAGTGTGATTCAGTGGGTAAGACAGGGTGCAATGTCCACAGTTGGCTGAACATGGTTATACAAAATGACGATTCATACAAAATGGATATATTTTAAGTTTTAACAGTCCCTTTCTTGTTACGCCACAAGTGACATAAGTAAACTGTAGTATAAAAGCAATCATCAACATCAGAGAAACCCTGAATACTTAATTTCTGTAGAGCCCCTTCTCCGTTTCATTTATCATTAGTGCTATTGGCGGGCTGCTCATTTAGTCTGTTTTGCGCCCAAGAATTGGAGACAATACGATAGCATAGTTACAAAAATTAGGATCAGTGTGGTTCCTCTCAAACCGCACAGTCCCGGATGTCTAAATGGATGCCACGGTAGTGGTCTTTGGACGTCACTTAACCTTCTCATCATTCAAAACAAGCATATATTTTAACAAG
>NW_007585150.1:26044-27026 GCF_000523025.1 Cynoglossus semilaevis | reverse complement strand
GCTCTAGCACATTGATTGAGATGGTACCACACCTCTCTGCCTTGCACTTTTACTGCGTGGCCAGTGGATTCTGTCACCTTGCACGGTCCGATCCACCTTGGTTGTGTCCACGTTCTCTTGTGTTTTTTGATATACACCCAGTCAGGGATATCTGGAGTGGAACCACTCGAGCTTCCTTGTGGGTCTTTCTCGTCCTGCCACCTGTAGTCACTAACAGAAACTAAAGCATTTGTTAGTGCTGACCAATATGTAGGTGTGGAACTGGGTGGTGTTAGGTCTTTGTCCTCTGGTGTGAAGCCTCCAGCCGGAGACTCCCATGTTCTTCCTGTATGTAATTGGAAAGGCGTCCTGTGCTTGCCTTAGTATTGGCAAGCACAGTATTCTGAGTATTCTGAGTATATTTTGAGTATTACGGAATGCGTCCACCCACGTTAGCCCTGTTACGGCCATTGTTTTTCCCAATTGCATTTTAAGTAGTCCATTGGCTCTCTCAATCCCTGACTTTGGGGATGGTATACAGAACCAAACTTATGTTTTAAACCAAAACTTTCTTTAACCTTTTGCAAATCTGCATTCTTAAAATGGGTTCCATTATTTGTTCTGATCACTTCTGGGAACCCATGTCTTGGAATTTGAATCTCCATTAAGGCTTTCACACAGGAAGCAGCATCTTCTCTTTTAGTTGGTATTGCTTCTACCCACCCAGAAAATGAATCTACTGTGACTAATAGGTAATGATACCCTCTTATTCTCTCAAAAGCTCTGAAGAGGATGAAGAGTGGAAAGTCAGTTGGTCCTGATGACATACCAGTGTATGGAAGTGCTTAGGAGAAGTGGCGGTAGATTTCCTGACTAGGTTGTTTAACAGAATTTTAGAGACTGACAAGATGCCTGATGAGTGGAGGAAAAGTGTCCTGGTGCCAATTTATAAGAAGGGTGATGCACAGAGTTGTAACAACTACAGAGGGATAAAGTTGATGAG
>NW_007585150.1:15320-24923 GCF_000523025.1 Cynoglossus semilaevis | reverse complement strand
CAGTGAGGGAGGACATGCAGATAGTTGGAGTCAGAGTAGAAGATACAGAGAACAGGAAGAGATGGAAATCAATGATTTGCTGTGGCAACCCCTGAAAAATGGACAAAGCCGAAAGAAGAAGACCCCACCTCTTATTCTCTGTTCTGGGCCCATATCTGTATAGTCCATTACAATATGTTTTCCTGGGCCTGATGGTAAAGGAAATCTCCCTTTGTCTGTTTTCACACCTGGTTTAGGATTATGTTGTCCATAGACTCCAATTTTTCTCACACTATTTTGGACATTTGTGGATTAGACCATCCTTGTAACCTTCTTAGTGTCTCTTTTCGCCCCACGAGTCACCCCATGTGCTTCTCTTATGACTTCTGCAGCGATCCCCATAGGCATCACCACACTTCCATTACTTCCTCTCCACAGTCCTGTGGAATTTTTGGTCGCCCCAGCCTGTATCCATGCTCCTTGTTCGTAAACACCAGCTTTTTCCCTTCTACCTGTTTACATCTGCCAGTGTTTGTAAATGGGCTTCTATATTGTCTTCGTCCTCCAACTACTAGTTCATCATGGATGGGAATACATAGCCGGTTACTTGTTTGGCTGCAGTATCAGCTGCTTCATTTCCTCTTGATCTGTCATCCGTTGCTCCTGTATGAGCTGTGCATTTGAACAATGCAATGGATTTTGGTCCCATAAGGACCCTGGCCAGCTGTTGTACCAAGCTAGCATGTTTGCAAGGACCCAAGAACCATCCAATCAGTACAACTCATTCTGGCTAAGTGTATGACTAAAGTTATACACATACGTGGATTCTGTAGTGATTTTAACCTCCTGTCCCTGCATTAATTCTAATGCTTTCACCATAGCTTGCAGTTCTGCTTTTTGGGCAGATACTTTTTCTGTATCTGCTAACTTTTGTGACCATATTGTATCATATTGACCATTACCGTTCTCCTGGACCACAGCATATCCGTTTCAGCATTCAGTTGTCCTGTAGTCATATCTCTGTAACAACAGCCGTCTATGTACAGTTTTCTTACTTTTGAGCCCTCCAACGGTGTAAACTGAAGATCTTTTCTGAATTTTACATCTTCCACCACAACCTGTTCACAGTTGTGCGTGGGGAAAGGTAACACATCTTGAGAGATCAACACCTCTGGTGCTTGATGTTGTATGTGGTTGAGTTAGTGCTTTTAGCATTCTGTTTTTTCTTAATTGTGTCATGGAGAATGCTGCTGATCCTACATAACTGACTGTGTCATGCTTTGTTAGGACCGTCAGGGGGTGATGCATCACCACAAGCCCTTTTTTCGATCACTTTTGCAACAGCTGCTGCTGCTCGTGTACAAGCTGGTTGTCCTCTTTCCATAGCATCTAATTTAACACTGTAATACATTAAAATGTTTCTGTCAGATTTTGCCATACAGGCCATACCTGTCTCATCTGGTTTAGGGACGTATTTAGCCAATTGACTTGCTGTCCACTTTTTAGGAAATTTATTTCTGATGGTAGTAAATATGTGGTTGCTGACCTTTCGAAAAGGTATCTCATTTGCTAGAACATTAGTATTTGTCATTTGTTCAATGTCCCTTAGTAGAAATGCATCACCTCCTGAGGCAGAGACTATACTTCTAAAGTCTCCCATAGCCAATGTAAGCCCTTGTGTAATTTGGGTAAATATAGCAACCCACTGTGGTCCCCCCACTAGTTATTGGTGGAAGACGATTAGCAAGAGTGGTTGTATCTGCTACCGAAAATGCCTCATATGTTTCTTGACCTTCAAAGTCTTCAAAGTTATGAGAGTACCTATAGAGTTGTTGTTTTAAATACTAGTTTGTGAGTCAGCGAGTTTTAAATTTTGTGTCTGTGATCATGTAATCATTGTTCCTTTTATAACTACTCCTACTGATTCTTCATTTTCTTCTTACTGTTAGATTTCAGTGGTTTTCACATTTGGTTGGGTCTGCAGCAGGAAGCTGCTAAGACACCAAAATGCTTTTCCGAGCACACACAGTCACATAGCCCCACACATTCAAAGAGAATTTCCCCAAATTCTCTTCACACCAACTTTCTAAAACACCTCTACTCCCTGGGAACAATGAGAGATCTTCACACAACAATGGGAGATCTCCCAATCTACCTTCTCACAGGGAACCTCGAAGCCATCCATTCCTTTTGATCTACATGACCACCTGTGGTTGACTGGACTTTACGGCTCGGTCCACTTCCCTTGTGATAACCCCCCACTGAGCAACAAAAGGTTCTTCCAACACTGCTGAATCATGGAACAAGAGTGCCACATAGTGGCGACTGCAGGCATCACATGATAACAAGAACAATAATATGATTGGCCACAAGAGGCCTAGCCTCTCTCTTCCATTGGCCTATAAGATTTAAACACACACCCGGGAAGTCGAAAACCACTCCCCCCATACAGGTATATAAGCATAAACAACTAACGATACTTTAGAAGTTATTCTTGAAAAGTCTTGAGAAGTCAGAAGTTATTCTTGAAAAGTCTTGAGAAGTCAGAAGTTATTCTTGAAAAGTCTTGAGAAGTCAGAAGTTATTCTTGAAAAGTCTTGAGAAGTCAGAAGTTATTCTTGACAGGATTTGCGTATTAACTACTGTTGTACGAGATTTCCTTGAATACTTCTCCAGTTGTTTATTTTGCTTTATTGTTGGACCTGTTTTGTTTGATGTTTGTTATTAAAACAAATCGACCATCTACCGGCTGCTTCCACTCCTTGCCTGAAGACACCTCACACAGCAAGAATCTTTCATTACTCATCTCCATTTTCCTCACTCTCTGTTTTTTGTGTTCGACCAACTTCCTGTTTCGTCCACCACATCTTTCAGCAGTCATACTGCATTTTGAGTCATCGTCATCACTGTCATCACAATCATGTTCTTGTTCCCATAACTTTTCTTCTGCTTGCTGTTGTTCTTTCTTGTAATGGTTCCACATTTTACATTGCCAATTCCATTGTGCAGTCTGTTCCTGTTTGTCTCTTAGTAGCTGTTCCTTTTCATGACTGTTCTCAGCAGTCTCCAAGGCTCCTTCAATTCTGTGAAGGGCTCTCTCTAGCTTTTCAATAGCGGCAGCTGTTTCACATCTTTTCTGTTCTATTTCATGTATGTTTTGGTAGGCGTCATGGTAATTAGGATCATTAGAACATTGATCGGACCAATGATCCACCACGCCCTTCAATGAGGGTGCAGTGGGTGTGGCTGCTTTTAGTTTTTTGTCAGTTGTTTTAGTCTGCAGACTTCCTGCTTCATCATCATCTCTCTGCATCAACTTTCTGTCAAGCTGAATATTTCCTGTAAAATTCAGTAGTGGGTAAAGACCAGATGGATCCGGGGCACTTGCTTGGGAAAAATATGACAGTGGTGCCGTCAGCTCCACTTGTTCAAAAGCCGTAACAACGTTAAGCAATATTGGAGTAGAATTTGTTGTCTTCACGCCAGCGTCTTTATCAGCTTTTTCCTTTTTCCTCATAGCATCGACAACAGTTTCCAAGGTTATTAATCTCTGGGCTGCATCATCTACTTTTTCGTATAATAATATTATATATTATCGTATATATAACATTTTCGTATTTATAATATATAATAATATAGTATAATAATCACTATTTTGTGAGTATTTTATCCAATTCACTCTTCTAATGAGCATGTGTAGCTCTACAATTAACCACTTGCACTTTAAAGTGTGAAGTCACCGGACTGATTTCGTCTCTCTTTGGCCAATAAGGTAACTGACTCTCGATTTTTTTCAAATTTGAGAATACTTTTAACATTTTAATGAGGAAACCGCTGTGTATCTGGATCACCTAGTTCCCCAAACATACCCATTTTATTATTATTCCCTTTTTAGTAGTGTATAGCAATAATTTCACAGCACAGTATTTCAAACAATATTAATTCACAACAATATTTCAATAACACATTCGAACAACAACTGTATTATGCATCTATTTTCTGTAAGTCTGTTGGTCAGCCCCCTGGCCCCGGTAAATTTTGTCAATATTATCAAAGATTTTCACATATACTTAACTCTAAGTCCCTCGGTCAGCCCCCTGGCCCCGATAAACTTTTACGTCCCTCAGTCAGCCCCATGACCCCGGTAAACGTTTAAATATTCTCAAAATATGGACCAGTATGTCGTCCAAGTAGACCAGACACTCCTGTCAGGGAATGTCACTCATCACCTTTTCCATCAGCTGTTTGAATGGCTGGGGCGTTTCATCTGTTACGCACAGGGCTAGCTGGAGCGCTTTAATGTCCTCTGACCAGCCTGCAGCCCACGCTAAGAGTTCAAATGGGGCGTGGAAGGCCTCCCAATCCACCTTACCAGAGTATTTCGGTGTCCTCACTTGAACTTGGTTACAGCGGGCGCCACCATCTCTGCTTACATCCAGCTCAACGGCGCTCACCATAGGCGTTCTCCCACCGGCGCGCTCTTTAGCACGCCATGAGCCGAGGCCTGCCTCTTTAGCCAGCTTCCAAGCCGACGGTCTTATGTGGGCAACATGCTCTGAAGCATGGTTAAACTCCGCCTCATCTGTTCCGATGTCACAGAGCGGTAGAATTGAGTGACTGTAGGAAGAATGTAGTTACTGTAGTTCAAATGTGCGGCAAGATATTCCATTACGTTAAAGTAATTACTAGTTAAAAGTTGGTTCAGTGAAAACAAAGTCATTTATTGTTTCACGAATATAATAGAATGTTGTATCCTTGTTATTCAAATAGTGTTTCTTTTTAATAAATCCATGCTGTGAAATGTATTAGATTACATGAAAGTTGTGACAAAAGCTAAGGCCATTAGGTTAGTAACAACATTTTGGCTATTGAAATATTGTACATGAGACAGAGAATAAATCCTGCTGTCATGATGATAACACCAGCAAAACGTGTGTCACCTTTATTCTTACCACAGACAGGAAAATAATGCAAACTGCATTTCGTTGCTCTGTACTTGTGACATGTGCAATGACAATAAAGTTGAATTCTGTTCTATTCTAATTGGCAGCATCCCGGCTATCGAGCTAGGGAGGCAACAAACGCTTCAAGCGAACGCCTTGATATGAAAAAAATAAATAAATAATGACAAAGATAATTTCAGGAGCGGCCCCTGCTGTATTCCTCATGAACTGCAAGTGTTTCAACTTCAAGGTTCAGTCTTTGCCCTAGAAAAGCAAGACGTTGAAAAGGCTGCAGTATGAAAAAGAAAGAGCACCTCCGTCTGGTCAAAAAAGCTTACAGCACCTGGTATTCCCAGGCGGTCTCCCATCCAAGTACTAACCAGGCCCGACCCTGCTTAGCTTCCGAGATCAGACGAGATCGGGCGTGTTCAGGGTGGTATGGCCGTAAGCGAGAGCTGTGGAGAAAAACGGGCTTTTTATAGGCCACCTTTCATTGTGTTCTCACCAGTGGGAGTACAATCTTAGTTCGATAAAAGATACACTCGAGTTCATTGTTTTCAAAACTGCCATTCAAGTTGAGATTTAGTAGCCCTGTACGGGTGGTGAAGTGAGGACTCCTGCTGCTCCGGCTGCTGTTGGGTGACGTCACGCCCCGTGGTTCCTGTCAATGAATTAATTGAGGTGAACGTTTTAACTGGGCACTTGTTCTGAAAACGATTTCAATGTAAAGGAGTAGAGCATTACAAACAAGAGAAGTGGAAGAATAAGAAACACTCCAGTAGAGTGAGAACATTTTTGTTCATTTGTTTCCAGTGGCATGACAGATAGTTTGATGAACGTGTAGAGAGTTGGAATAAAAGGGAAACGTAGAGACCGTAGCTCCAATGAGATGAAAGAAAAACAGACACCACTATTTCATTTATTTCTTTTAAATTATTATTTAATTTATTTTAATGCCTTCCGTCCGTCATCTGTTGGCGCTCATATCACTACACTGCTGTGACATGCTACGCTACTAGATGGCGGATCGCATTTGTGGTATAATGGGAGTCACGCGAACACAGGGAGAATAAATCCTGCTGTCATGATGGTAACACCAGCAAAAAGTGTTGTTAAGATATTGTAAATACATTTATTCAAATATTAACGATATATTCATTATATTAAATTCCCATATCAATTTATACTGTTTGTTTTTCAATGCTGTACTAAAAGCAGAAGTACTGAAGAAAGGTGTGCATGCTGATGGTTTACATAACAGGATGGTGTATGGTACAGATGGCACTGACTGTTACGCTTGGAGATAGAGACAGGTCACAGAACCGGCCTGAACCAGTTTCTCTGCCCAAATAATGAGGAAAACAACATAAAAAAGGAAAATAATCCAAAGTGTATTTCTTTGATCTAACCTGAGTTACTGAGCAGAATAGCTCAGCACATGTACATGTTTTCTATTGGTGGAGAATCCTGGTTTGGAGTTTTTGCCAATCAGCGCTCAGAAGTGGTACGTGAACACCACATGGCTGTAAAGGGTTAAGCTACCGACCATTGATGTGTATGTGAAAAAACTGTATTTAAGCTCTGAGCACTGGGGAGTTCCTCAGTGCAGTTCTGAATGTAACCATTGTTCTGCACTCCTTGCTTGCAAGTAAAACTTTTAAAATTTGAGATCTCGTATTTGATTCTTTATTTGATCAGATCTTTATTTGATCTTTATTTGAATTCTTTGTGTGTTAGGAAACTGGGGTATGAAATAACAGCATGTTTTGCAGTCCTTTCTAACAGATAAAGTTTCCTGACATAACTTGGTCCTTCGAGCCGGATCGACAAAATCCAAGACATCGTTGGAAAACCGGGAGGTCATCGCAAAAATCCATGCATGGTCTGAGACAACACCTCAGCATTGAAAGGCCGACTTGAGGCTTTGGTGGCTTCCATGGATCCAGCGGTGCTTGGTGACGTCGATCCCGAGATAAAGAATTACTGCACGCAGTGAAGTGAGTATAATACACGCAAAGTTTTATGAATAGGTTGAAAAACCGTGACGTCAAAAATACAATAGTAGGTCCTGAAAAAAAGGTAATGCTGTCTGATGCGACCGTTCAGACTTTCCTACTAAAACTAATAGTGTTTAATGCGAGGTCTGGGACCTGTTAGACGTAAATCTATTAGTGTTTGATGTGAGGTCAGGGACCGTTCAGACGTTTTGTGAATAGGTCGAAAAACCGTGACTGAAGAAAGTCAAAAATAGAATTGTAGGTCCTGAAAAAACGTAATGGTGTCTGATGAGAGGTCAAAGACCGTTCAGACTTTCCTACTAAAACTAATAGTGTCTAATGTGAGGTTCAACATGCATTACATTTTCTTATAAAACTGTTAAGATGTTCTAAATACATTTATTCAATCTTTATAATATATTCATTGTATTAAGTTTCCATATCAATTTATACAGTTATTGAATGCTGTTATTGTGCTGTACTAAAAGGAAAAGTGCTGAAGACAGGTGTGCATGCTGATAGTTTACATAACAGGATGATATGGACAGCACTGAATGGTACCGACTGTTACACTTGGAGATAGAGACGGGACACAGAACCGGTCAGAACTGGTTTCTTTGCCCAAATAAGGAGACCGACGGAAGACCAACAAAAGACAAAGAGAGAATACATCCGAACTGTATGGTCTTATCTGACTTGATTAACTACAGCATTTCCACATAGCTCCTATTGGTGGAGAATCCTTGTTTGAAGCAGTCTTTACCAATCAGTGCTCAGAAGTTACGAGAGAACACCGCATGGCTGTAAAGGGTTAAGGTACTGACCATTGAAGTTTGTGTGTGTAAAAAAAAAACTGTATTTAAGCTATTCATTATTATTATTCATATTGTTAAAATATGGGACAAACACAAGGCAAATAATTAACTAAGAAGGAGCGTAAACGTCTCCAAAAAGACCATGGGGAAGATAAAGACATAATGCAGTAAATATTGAAGGAATCGCCATTTTGTCTTGCAATACAATTGCCATTTTGAAATAAACGCTGCATAGTTAAAAATTTGGAAAAAGGCCAAAACAAAGACACTCCCACTAGGAGGAGTTTAGGGGCGTGCCTTCAGGGGGTAAACTATAGCCGAGGTAGCCCAGAGACTAGCAATTAGCTGTAGGCCTAAATAGCATAGTTGCTATTAAAACTAAGGAAAGTAGTGGTATTAATTAGCACTACTTAACTAGCATAGATTAGCATAGCATAACTAGCTTAATTAATGCTACGCTAAATAGCATTGATGCTAAGCTAAATAGCATTAATGCTAAGTATTAGCATTAGCAAATCCTAATGAAGTTTTAATATAAATCAGAATATCATAAGTTGGCTGAACTAAAACTAAGCTAATTAGCATTAGCCTGTATAATATTAGCATTAGCATTCAAAGTCCAGAGATTTGATAATTAGCATATGTTAACATAGCAATACAAGCTAGTTTAGCTCAGTTAGTGCTAAAACCTACACAGATAATAGCACGGCTGCTAAGTAACTAATAAAAGATTAATAACTAACTAATCTGAAAACAAAACAGTAACATAACAATGGCTGGAATTAACAATGCAACACAATTAAAAGATGATGAAGACATGCAGGGATTTAAATCCAGGTTCGACCAAATTTTTGAATGCAATACAGGTCTTCAACCAACCGATAACCACTACAATCCATTAAATAAAGACAGATTTTTGGACTGTCTGCCTAAATTGTATGAGACATGGTTGAGACTTCCTGCATTGCACTGAAAACGTGTAACTTACAAGATTTCCATGCACATGTAGAACATGCATGGGACAGACATCAGGCAAATAAACAAAAAGATAAGAATAAGCCTGTACAAGGTTTTGTCTCACTGCCAAGTAAAAAATGGTCTGGTCAGGGAGCTAGGCCTCAGCAAAGAAAACATTTAAGGTGCATAGCTCAATTAAAAACAGCACTACAATCCGTGTCTCTGAAATTACATGACTATAGCAAACCCTTTAACCTTTATTGTGATTCAAAAGATGGACACATGACTGCTGTATTGACTCAAAAACAAGGCCCATCACAACGACCATTGTGCTATTACTACAAACGGCTAGATAATGTGGCTGCAGTTTGTCCCAGCTACAGAAGCAGCAATAGCTTGTGCTGACATTATACTTTATCACCCCCTCACACTTCATGTACCACATGCAGTCTCAGTAGTGCTGAACCAGAACCGTATCTCTTTTCTGTCGCCTGTGCGACATCGACACTGCATGACTACATTACTTTCACAGCCTCATCTGACTGTGATTAGATGTACAACTGTGAATCCTGCTACACTTTTGCCTACATCACAAGATGGTGAACCACATATCTGTCTGGACTGTTCTTTGACCACTTATTTACCTAGACCAGACCTGTCAGATCAACCAGTCCCTGATTCACTTTGGTTGTTTACTGATGGTTCATCTGTGAAAGACACTTTTGGTGTCACCAGTACTGCATAAACTGTGACAACTCTTACTTCAGTGTTGCGCCCTTCTTATTCTGCTCAAGCAGCGGAACTGAAAGCTATGTGCATGGCGCTCCACTATGCTTCCGGTTTTCCAGTCACAATTTACACTGACAGTAAATATGTTTTTAATGCTTGCCACACACACACAGCTATGTGGCA
>NW_007585150.1:9621-10885 GCF_000523025.1 Cynoglossus semilaevis | reverse complement strand
GGGACAGTACCTCTGGACTGGCAGACCGGGGTGGTGGTACCTCTTTTCAAAAAAGGGGACCGGAGGGTGTGTTCCAACTATCGGGGGATCACACTCCTCAGCCTCCCGGGAAAAGTCTATTCCAGGGTACTGGAGAGGAGAATCCAGCCGATAGTCGAACCTCGGATTCAAGAAGAACAATGCGGTTTTTGTCCTGGTCATGGAACACTGGACCAGCTCTATACCCTCCACAGGGTGCTTGAGGGTTCATGGGAGTTTGCCCAACCGGTCCACATGTGTTTTGTGGACTTGGAAAAGGCTTTCGACCGTGTCCCTCGTGGTATTCTGTGGGGGGTGCTCTGAGAGTATGGGGTTGGGGGCCCTCTTCTAAGGGCTGTCCAGTCCCTGTACGATCGGAGTAGGAGTTTGGTTCGCATTGCCGGCAGTAAGTCGGACCTGTTCCCGGTGCATGTTGGACTACGACAGGGCTGCCCTTTGTCACCGGTTCTGTTCATTATTCCTGTTTCCACAGAACAATAATCTCCTTTCCTGGCTCACTTCCAGTTCCTGGTGGAGTATCCTTTTAAAATTACTTATGCCTGTTTTGATCTTGCTCTGTTTGATTTCAACTTGTGTAATACCGTGCATTAAGTCAATGATTGCTAAAATGGTATCTACTAGACTACTGTACGTGCATGCCTTGTACCAACAAATGTATTCTCTCATTCCCACTGTCCCACTAATTTACGAGAACACCTCAGCTGTTTGAAATGTTCTATTGTGCTATAGTTCCGAAACGATGTTTGTGCAGAAAATCTAATTGAAGCTGTACATGACTGATAATGAGAAGTTGTTATATTTCACAGTTTAAATTGATATGTAAAACAGCAGGGAAAGTTGTCAGGAAACTTTATCTGTTAGGTAGCACTGTAAAATATGCTGTTAGTTCATACCCCATTTTCCTAACACACAAAGAATTCAAATAAAGATCTGATCAAATAAAGAATCAAATACAATATCCCAAAGTTGTAAAAGGTGTACTTGCAAGCAAGGAGTGAGATAAGAACATGAACTTCATGTTTTGATTAACTGCAGCGATGTTTATCTATCTTTGTCTTTTGTTGGTCTTCTGTCGGTCTCATTATTTGGGCAAAGAAACTAGTTCTGGCCGGTTCTGTGTCCTGTCTCTATCTCCAAGTGTAACAGTCAGTACCATTCAGTGCTATCCATATCATCCTGTTATGTAAACCATCAGCATGCACACCTTTGGGTATGGGCAGTGGTG
>NW_007585150.1:0-9470 GCF_000523025.1 Cynoglossus semilaevis | reverse complement strand
TGGTGGCCTAGTGGTAAAGGAAGCGGACTTCGGTCCGGAAGGCCCCAGGTTCGAATCCACCAACTGCCAGGTTGCCACTGAGATGCACTGAGCATGGCATCGTCCTCAAGCACTGCTCCCCGGGCGCCGACCACGGCTGCCCACTGTTCACTTTGGTGATGGGTTAAATGCAGAGGGTAAATTTCGTTGTGCATGGTGTGCTGTGCTGTGTCACAATGACTAATAAAGATAAGTTTAAGTTTCTTCAGTACTTTTCCATTTAGTACAGCATAATAACAGCATTCAATAACAGTATAAATTGATATGGAAACTTTATATACGGAATATATTGTAAAGATTGAATACATGTATTTTCAACATCTTAACACATGCCTCGACATACCGGCATAAGCATCGTCCATCGGCTCCTCTTTGATTTTCGTACGGTCTCTGGTCTTTTTCGTCTGTTCTACCATGCTGCAGGCTGAGTTAGCCAGGTCTGGGCTAGCCGCGCTAGCGGAGGTTAGAAAAACATCAGCGGTTTTACTTCTGACACCAATGTAGCGTCCGACCGGACGTGTGATGAATGAGGAGGCGTTATTCAACAAACCTGTAGTTATTACTGAACGTTTGGTTACAGAACTTGGTTACTGTCGGCCGTAACCACGCCAAAACAACAACAACCGAACACTCACAGTACCACACATCAACTCAACTCTTGTGCCGTGCTCCATTGTGTGTGTGAGTGTGAGTGTGTGTGTGTGTGTGGGCATGTGAATGACTAAGGGCAGCAGTGTAATGATTCATCTCTGGGAGCCCTTGAGTGAATACAGACTCTCACTCCATCAAACCACAGGAATAACACATTAGAGGAGACTGGAGAGTAGAAGTGGAGGTAGAACAACCATCCTGAAAGCTGAAGTTTGAACTTAACTTGAGAGCCTGGAGACAGTTAGTTTGGATTGATGTTGAACCAAGTTTGACAAACCTAGACTTCTGATTCTCCATGGTCGAGATACAGGTGATGTCACAGAAAAGTAGGAAAGAGTTGTTCTTTTCCATCAGCCTCACAACCTCTGTTTTGAAGTGAAATAAATCACCTTCTAACTCTATTGTTTGTTCAGAACTATGACCTATGCCCTTCCAATAAGTGGCAGCAGATGTTTATGAAAACAAGAAAAAAGAGTAAAGCTGAGCTTAAAGATTTTCGTGACTCCCGAGTCATATGAAAGTTTCGTTCATATTGAACTCACGAATCACTCACAAATCACTCTCTGCAAACTAATCACTCATTGCAAACGAACCACTCACTGCGAACAAATCACTCTGTGAACTAATCTTTCACTATGAACGAATCACTCTCTGTGAACTAATATTTCGCTTCGTTCTCGCAGATTCGTTTCATTTGTCACGTGAAAGAGAGCTCGGGTCTCTTTTGCTGTTATTCATCTTCACATTGTGGTGTGTTTTTATTTCTTAGCTTTTCGCGTGGTTTTAATTGCTTATGGCATTTTGTGTACTTTGTAGACTTTGTCATCGGAAGAAAACCATGTTGCCTATTTAGTGTCGGAGAACCGTAGCCTTCTTTACAACGCCCACAATAGGGCTAAAGCGCCACCTGCTGTAAAACGAATGAAATGATTAATTCAAGATTCGTTCACGACTCGTTCATTATACTGTTCGAGAGTCAAAGATTCGAATCAATAAAAAGAGTCGGTCTTCCCATCACTACCATCCACACTTCTCTCACCCAGGCACTCTCTCTTTTACCTGCTCCCCCACCCCCTTGATCTCGCATTCATCCAGACACATTCACAGACCCTGGGAAATCACAGAACTCTACCATGAACATTATAACACTAACATTACTTCAGGGTCGCTACAATATATATCTGTGTGTGTGTGCAGCGATGGGCTGTAGCTCTACGTAACCCCCTCTTTGTTGTAGATAAATCTAGGCTACCTTTGAAGCCATCATCTACTCTAATGTTCTCGTTCTTATGTAATGATATTACATTAAATTTGCCCCCGGCCTCCCTAGATGGAGGACAACTTGGATTGTGTGGCTCAGTGGTGGCAAAAGTTATGGGACATTTAATGGGGTCAACAAGTGCGTGGTGATAACCCACTTTCAATAAGTTGAAGTACCACAGCTGCCACCCACACATATGCACACAGGCAATAGCACCTATAGAGTTATGTTAACATGCACCATAAGGAGATAAAACAGCAGAAGAAATGGCTTCTGCCACAGCATGATTTCCATAAGTTCCCTTTTAACAAAGTCTGGCAAAGGCTCTGAATTGGAGACGCTGCATAATGCAGGTCAATGTCCTTCTTTTCCCCTGACATCTCAAGTATTTTTTTCTTAGTTTACCAAGATTAATGCTCAGTTCTGATTACCTCAGACAATATTTCTCTTTCTCAGAACGGTCCTTATCAGTGCCTTATCAGACTTTTAACAAAGTCTGGCAAAGGCTCTGAATTGGAGACGCTGCATAATGCTGGTCAATGTCATTCTTTTCCCCTGACATCTCAAGTATTTTTTTCTTAGTTTACCAAGATTAATGCTCAGTTCTGATTACCTCAGACAATATTTCTCTTTCTCAGAACGGTCCTTATCAGTGCCTTATCAGACTTTTAACAAAGTCTGGCAAAGGCTCTGAATTGGAGACGCTGCATAATGCTGGTCAATGTCATTCTTTTCCCCTGACATCTCAAGTATTTTTTTCTTAGTTTACCAAGATTAATGCTCAGTTCTGATTACCTCAGACAATATTTCTCTTTCTCAGAACGGTCCTTATCAGTGCCTTATCAGACTTTTAACAAAGTCTGGCAAAGGCTCTGAATTGGAGACGCTGCATAATGCTGGTCAATGTCATTCTTTTCCCCTGACATCTCAAGTATTTTTTTCTTAGTTTACCAAGATTAATGCTCAGTTCTGATTACCTCAGACAATATTTCTCTTTCTCAGAACGGTCCTTATCAGTGCCTTATCAGACTTTTAACAAAGTCTGGCAAAGGCTCTGAATTGGAGACGCTGCATAATGCTGGTCAATGTCATTCTTTTCCCCTGACATCTCAAGTATTTTTTTCTTAGTTTACCAAGATTAATGCTCAGTTCTGATTACCTCAGACAATATTTCTCTTTCTCAGAACGGTCCTTATCAGTGCCTTATCAGACTTTTAACAAAGTCTGGCAAAGGCTCTGAATTGGAGACGCTGCATAATGCTGGTCAATGTCATTCTTTTCCCCTGACATCTCAAGTATTTTTTTCTTAGTTTACCAAGATTAATGCTCAGTGGGTGGATGGGTGGGTGGGTGGCTGGGTAGGTGTTTGTTTTCCACTGTTTGTGCCTTCATTATAGCCAATATCAGGTAACTTCATTACTGTGATTGTCTCTCCCGGTGCTGTATGTTCTCCACTGCACAGATGCTAATTAAAACAAAGTGCAGCAGTTAAAGATCAATTCCATACCAGCATATCACCATACAGTGGTTGTTTAACTGCATACAAATGTGAGATTATAAGGTGAGTAAGTTTACCTTATTACATCAAAATGTGAGGTTACAGTACAAGCCTATACTGTATAAAGTACCAGTTTCACAGTTTCAACATTTCTCAGAGATCAGTGTACCTCATTACATTCGCAGTGGTTGTTGGCCATTCGTTGCAGCCCCTCCACACTGTTCAGTAACACACATTTCTGCATCACACATGTGGAATCTAATTATAGACTCATTTGCACTTCATAGCAGAAGGCTGGTGTGTGTGTGGCGTGCATTCTTGCACAGCCATCTAATAAAAAGACTATTTTATTTAATCCTCAAAGAGTAGCACATTCTACACTCACCCTAAATATTACACCCCAACTATCATGCCTCCGTGTGTGTTAGTCGGTGTAAGTGGGGTTCAATAAATGAAGACCAATGGCTGTGTAATCATCTGTGGTTGCTGGCAAATACAGAACTGTATTACCTGCCTGAGTTGGACAAACTCTAATAAGCTCTGCATTGTGAACATCTTACAAATCTGCATTTCATTGTAGCAGCCAATCAATGGTTGCAATAAATGACAAGAGCCAGCAGGGGGACGGTGGGAGGTACAGGCTGTCTTGTCCAGCTACTGAATGGCGCCCTGACACTTCACTGTCACTTGATGGAGTTTCAAGGTCACATTCACCAAGCCTTCTGCTCAGCCTTTACTCTCTCTCCCACCTATACCATCTCTGTTTACTGCACTCCGCCTCAAAAATGCTGACATGTGGAGAAGTGCTTAAGTGTCAATGCAGAGGGATTAAGTGTACGTGCACTCCCACTTTGTCAACTCAGCCAGGAGGGTTGGCTGTTCAGGGGAGATGAATGTTCTCAGGATACCAATTCGACTCTTAAAGTCTGTGTTTGGGTTGGACTGTTCGGGAGGAAAACATGTGCCAGCTATAGAAGGGACACCAAAGCAGATATTTGCATCATTTCACAATTAATTTAAAAATACTTTTCAAAATTACAAATTTGCATGGGACTGTATAGATTTGTACTATATATGATTATATTGTCTTTTTTCTACTGTGTGTTTTTAAAATTATTTATCCATTTCTAAGTTCACTTCCCTTGCTATTTAAAATGTCCTTGCAGGAGAAGCTGTAACAACATTTTGCATCTATAGGTGCAACGGGTCGAGTGCTGCTTAGGAGCACTCGGTGTTATTAACCAGTCTCAAATTAATAACACGATCAGTCTCATTAAACTTCTTTAATTGTTATTTTATCCTACTAATTTAGCAATAACGTATTACTTGAAGTATAACAAATATACTAAAATCAATAGTATTCAATAACAAATATCTGAAGGATTTTTAGAGTTCTTGGCAAATTGGGTGGCTTCAATGAATAAAGTAACAACACAGACAAACAGTTTACAAAAATAATCAAATTTATTTATACAACACTGTCAAGTTAATGACGGTGATTTAACTCATAAACAATGATCATTACAACAAACAAGGCATAAGTGTGTGTGTACTTGTGTGCGTGTGTACACGAGTGGTCGTATAAGAGAGAGAGAAAGAGAGAGCGAGAGAGAGAGAGATGTTGCCTCTTAGCTACAAAGCACCCGACTGAGCCCTTGAGGCGTGTTCACATACACGACGGGGCAGGATGTCCTCTGCTTTCGTCTCAGCCTGTTTCTGCATCAGACCTTGCCAAAGTCCCCAGGGAGTACCATGACCTTAAGGAGGTGTTCAACAAAGCCAAGGCCTCTGCACTCCCTCCACATCGTCCCTACGATTGTTCGATTGACCTTCTTCCTGGGGCCATTCCCCCCACATGTCGGCTCTATTCTATCTCCGCCCCCGAGAGAGAGGCTATGGAGGAGTATATAAACAATTCTTTGGCATTGGGATTAATCCGTCCATCGTCTTCTCCTGCTGGGGCAGGATTATTTTTCGTAAAGAAGAAAGATGGCTCCCTGCGCCCCTACATCGATTACCGGGGTTTGAATGAGGTCACTGTTAAGAATCACTACCCTCTGCCTCTAATGTGATTAGCCTTTGAGTTGCTGGAGGGTGCTTCTATCTTTACGAAGCTTGACCTTAGGAGTGCATACCACTTGGTTCGTATCCGTGAGGGGGATGAGTGGAAGACTGCCTTCAACACACCCACGGGACACTATGAATACCTGGTCATGCCTTTCGGTCTAACCAACGCTCCAGCTGTTTTCTAGAATCTGATCAATGACGTCCTCTGGGACATGCTCAACAAGTTTGTCTTCGTTTACCTGGACAATATTCTAATCTTCTCCCGTTCTAAGAATGAGCATGTCCACCATGTCAGAACAGTCCTCCAGCACCTTCTCCAGAATGCACTATTCGTTAAACCTGAGAAGTGCGAATTTCACGTATCCTCCACCTCCTTCTTGGGGTACGTCATTCAGGAGGGGAACATCCAGATTGATCCCAGCAAGGTGTCAGCTGTCTCCAACTGGCCTCAACCAGACTCCCGGAAACAGTTGCAAAGATTTCTGGTAATTGCCAACTTTTACCGGCATTTTATAAGGCTCTATCGCTGCCCCCCTTTCGGCTCTCACATCCACCAAGGTGCCTTATGTCTGGGCACTGGCTGCGGAACACGCCTTTCAGACTCTCAAGACTCGCTTCACGTCTGCCCCAATCCTCCAGATGCCCGACCCGGAGAGACAGTTTGTAGTAGAAGTGGACGCTTCGGATGTTGGGGTGGGGGCGGTCCTGTCACAGAGATGTGCCAAGGATCAGAGACTTCTTCCTTGTTCCTTCTTCTCTCGTCGTCTCACCCAGGCAGAGATGAACTACGACATTGGGAACAGAGAATTGCTAGCTGTGAAACTGGCACTGGAGGAGTGGCGTCACTGGCTTGAGTGGGCTAAGCAGCCGTTCATTGTTTGGACCAACCACAAAAACCTGGAGTACTTACGGTCAGCGATGAGGCTGAATTCACGGCAGGCAAGGTGGTCTCTTTTTTTTCACCAGGTTCCGCTTTACCCTGTCTTATCGGCCAGGCTCAAGCAACAACAAGCCAGATGCCCTCTCAAGACAGTTTTCAGGCAAAGGGGTGCCTTGCGTCCCTGGAGGACACTTTTACCACCTGCCTGCCTAGTTCTTACCGTTACTTAGTACATTGAGCACAAAGTCAAGGCGGCACTGGAGAATCTGGAGAATGAAAATGACATTTCCAAGCAAAAAGTATCGGTATCGTATCGATATCGGCCGATACTACCCTGTATTTACTTGGTATCGGATCGATACCAAAATTCCCAGTATCGCCCACCCCTACTGAACAGATAATGAAATTGGGGCTGATCCCCCAATTTAAAGGTTGCGGAGGTTACTGATCGTGACGTATGTGGATTTACCGGAAGCAGTGGAATTATGGGAGTTAGTACCTACACTTCTCAGGATCGATAATGATTCTGAAGCTGTTTTAAGTACTCTAAAAATAGAATTTAAAAAAAGTACAAGAAACCACAAAAAATTTACTATGTTGCTTTTCCAGTTTAAAAGCAGGCTAATTTTTTTGACCTTTTCAAAAATGTACAACTCTCTGTTGCACAGTATGACAGTCATTGATAAGACAGTGTCTGCCAGTTGAGTGTATGAGCCATGAATATTTTTAGTTTAGAAAAACAGATACACATATGGTCCGATCACAGACATTACATAAAATCTTACATTGAGCTAATGAAAAATGGCTGAAGAACCTCAGTTTGCAGACCTCTGATCTATACGGATCGCCTGAGCAAAACATGTTGATAAAAATCACATACAATTGCAATACTAAAGTTAACTTCCAAATAACAGTAACAGTAAATCTAAATCAAAAATGAAAATAAAATGGTGTCCAAAAAAGAGTAGAAAAAACTCCCATGTGTCAGTTTTGGCTGATTCACTTTAATGTGATGAACTTTAGACCTCAGTTTAGTGCAGGAGGAAGTCCTGTATTCAAACTGGTGTGCAATAAAAGCATACCTTTTTCATATCACATGCTACTTTTGAAAAAAAAAACGTATTTTTTTAAAAATAAAAAAGAATGGTACAAACCTGAGGGTTCTTTTTGTGGGCGTTGTGTTGCGACCATGTTTGAAAGACGGTTTACAGGCAAATCACAGGGTCAGGTACCAGGAAGTAGAACTACAGGCTATAGATGGCCAGCTGACTTTAATTACTCCTTTTGAATCCCTACTTTCTCTGATTCGTCTTAGAGCAGAATAATGCTCTACTTTGCCAGTAATGAATAACCTTGACACAAATGCTGCATAGAAACGTCTGTGAGCTTATTTACTTTAGTAAACCTTTGAGCTTCAGCAAGCAGGAGTGGGCTGGTTGGGCTCCATATGATCTGCATAGAGATAAAAATGAATGCTAAGAGATATCTTTTTCAATAATGAAGCATCACTAGAGATTTGTTCACAGTAAAAATGTAGTGTGGAGGAAAACTGTATCAATGTGAGACTGCTAGAGATGAAAAATGAAAGCAGGAAGATACAGTCGATGGTTGTTGTTGTTTTCTCTGCTGTCTTTTTCCTCCCACAGACACAGAACATATTTGAACCTGTCTTTTTTCCTACAGCAGAAACTGTCTGTTGCTCTCCTGTGGTCTCCATCCCTCTGCTACTCTCAGAACAGAGATTCAACTCATGATGAAACACACTGAGAGGCATTCACCATACACTTGCATATTGACTTGCACATAATCTCCCCCAAAATTGGGTGCTAACATTCTGTTTACGTACAGCCTGTCATACCTGCTGCAGCGCTGCAATCAAGCGATTAGTTCCACCTGCGCTCACCGGCTGTCGCTGATGAGTGAGCAGTGTATTTCTCGCCATTTTTGAGGAGAGTTTCTGCAGTTTTCTGCTCAGCCTTTCCGCTCCTGATTTGGCTCCGCTACTCCGCGGTCCAGAGGGAATCCGCCGCGGTGACGTCACTCCCGCGGGATTCCTTATGACTTTTTGCTCCAAGCGGAGACTCCCTTTGTTCAAAGACTTTTCCATTATCAAGACGCCTGTTTATACTCCACGTTCATTTGAGAGACTTTCTTTTATTTCAAGTAGAGATTCCTTTGTTGAAAGACTCCTTCAGTATAAGAGGTGCTCGTACAGTATTTGTACCTGCTGATCCAGCAATAAACTTTTGAAAGAGCTTTTGCCCTAGTGTGTTGCATTTGGGTCCAAAAGCCTGAAAATCCTGACAGTACGATCTGGCCAGAATGGACCCAGCACACACAAGCCAGGGTGGGGCAGAGAACGTTCCTCTGTCCCAACAGGACTCTTTAATTGCTGCTGTCCAGGGTTTGTGCACTGCTTTCGCCACACAGGATCAGAAAGTGGCTGCACTCACTGCCCACGTGCAACAGCTCACTGCTGCTCTGACTCAGCCAGTCGCCTCTTCTCCATCGCCACCTTCTGATCTGGGGGCTACCCCTTCCTCCTCGCCTCTCCAGGGTCTAGGTTGGGAGCCCAAGGTGGGCTCTCCGGAGCGCTACGCAGGAGATCCTGAGGGGTGTGGTCCGTTCATCACCAACTGCAGCATCCTGTTCGCCCTCCAGCCTCACACTTTTGCAACTGCAGCCAAGGTGGCGTTCACCATTAACCACCTTACAGGGAGGGCTCAGTTGTGGGTAACGGTGGAGTGGGATCGCCAGACCTCAGCCTGCGCCTCCTTTCTGGATTTTTCCCGGGAGCTACGCAAGGTTTTTGGGACCCCCGGACTAGGACCTGATGTGGCTGGGGGCTTGCTGTGGGTTTGTCAAGGGACAGGCTCTGTCTCGGATTATGCCATTGACTTCCGCATTAAGGCGAGACAGAGTGAGTGGAATGAACCTGCTTTGTGCAGCGCGTTTCTGAAAATCAAGCATCATAGAACTTACCTGCCGCATTGATAGACACATTCAGGTGAGGCGCCAGGAGCGGTGTCTTTCTGCAGAATTGTTTGCTGATTTGGAGCCTGTGCGCCAGGGCC
>NW_007585149.1:52331-59789 GCF_000523025.1 Cynoglossus semilaevis | reverse complement strand
CTTTAAAATGGCCAAGGAAAGTCAATTGTTCCAGCACTTATTAAAACCTCCATAAATCCTAATTGATGTTCAGGGTTGAGTTACTTCCACATTGTTATCCAGTATTTGTTGATTGATTAAGAAAATAGCAGCCGCTTGATTAATCATTTCCAGCTTTATTGGCTTTAACTAATTCACTTTATCTCTTTTAGTTCCTGCTTGAAAAGCATTGTTTTCCACCAGGCTGTGCCTCCTGTCACCTCCAGCACGGCCTGGACAATTAAAAAGGAACGGAATAGCAGGGATGAGGTAATGATCTCTCCCTAATCTGACCACAACTCAGACAAAGTCACCAAAAAGTTGGCTGCAAACTTCCCGACAGATCGTCTGCTCCGCTCCACTGCTCCCTGCAGCTTTTTTCACTGCTCAGAAAAATCCCTTCGGCCCCGGTTGAAGTGGAGTGAAAGAGAAATTAGCCGCTCCTTGCAGCAAGTCGTTCAAAGTCTAATAATCTCCTCGGCTGTAAACTGGTGTTTGGGAACTTTACGGCAGTGCAGGCACGGTGGGAATTTGGACGTAGAGTGAGTTTTCATGGACGAGCATCTGGCTGTTTGTAAACTCGGCCACTGGCCATCGCTGCTTAATCGGACTATTAAAGCAATGATGAAGAAGAGATATTGGCACCACGTCGAAAACTGAATAAAAAAGTTCCTCCCTTAGAACTTCTATCTTCTTACTCGAGAAGAATAGACATTCAGATGGAACGTTCCGTGGCTCTTCTACATCAGCACAGTGCAGATATGGAGCAGCGCCTCCAATTCTGATGCATTAATAAGTGCACGCACACTCACCGCCTCCTCACCTGCTCCTGAACATCGTCATAAGCCCAATAGAGCAGAAAAAAGTCTGTGAGACGAGATGATTCATCATGTTCCTGACAAATAAGAACCGATTTTTTTCCCCCTGCCTTTGCATCCGATTTATCCCCAGTGGACACGTTTTAGTGTCTGTACGGAAGCCAATTAGTCCAGTTCTTTTCTGTGAATTCAGCAAGAAAATCTGATCACTTTATTATAGAGTGTATAAAACTTTATTTCTAGAAACATCTAAATTGTTCAGAGAGACAAAGAAACTGGAAGTAGAAAACGGTTTAAGAGACTTTTATTTCTGTGCGTTAAAGATAATTGCATTTCGAATCCGATCCCTGCAGACCACTAAATAAATCTAGACACAAGCAGAGTTGGACGTTGCACATTCAGCAGGTTTTAAAATGAGGATTCAAAGGCTCCCAAATATTTTGTTGGATAATTTTCCCTCCGCTGGAAATCAATGATCCTGAGCATCATGTAGTCAAAGGTTTAGTCCTGTCGTTGTCTAAGGTTAGTCATATGGTAAACTACTATTAAGGATCAAGAAGAGAGTTTTTATCAGGTTAGATCCAAACGACAATGAGACATAATTTTACTTTTACTAAGAAAAATTGGAGCCAAATAAGAATGGATAAATGGATGGATGGAAGGATGGATGGATGGATGGATAGATTGCATGTAGATCACTTGCAATTTTCCTAAAAAGTTGAAACATGATTTGTACACAAATCAATAATATTAAAATATAATAGAAAGAAAAGTTTTCCATATAAAAGTTGATGAATTATTCTGATTGGTTCCTGGTCTGGACTTGTTCTAAGCAATTTTCTGTTATTTTCCTGTCTCTCCGCGTTAATCCCTACAGTCAAACATCCGACGCGCTTCTTCTTCTACTCCTTTGTTTCTGTGTCCGTGTCCGTACAGTCACACACACATGATCACGGGGGCCTCCTGTCTTTTTTAAGCTCACTCATCCTTTTTAATCGGCGTGGAATCCATTAAAGTGGGTCAAACTCTGTCTCTGTTTCCCTCTCGCTCTCTCTCTCGCTCTCGCTCTCTTTTTACCCATCTGCCCCGGCTGGATTTTGAAATGTGTGAAGGCAGATTAAAAACACGACTAAGAAAATAGGGCAAAGCACCACTGCGACACAAACACACCCAGGAGACCAGATGCAGCACTCAGATACCAGAAGAAGACCTCCGTGTTGATGTGACCAATGATATGAATATTTTTTTCCCAAATATCCATGACTTCCATGTCAAAAAAAGTACAAAAAAAGGGCAAAAATATTTTTTTGGTGCAGACATAGTGTTTGACTGGCCGGCCTGCGGTCCAGATCTGTGTGAATTTGACGACTAGCTGCTTAAATCTTTTTTTTTAGATTTTGCAAAACTTTTGGCCATTTTAGTGCTGTTTTATTTTTTTACCTAATTTTTTTAAATTAATTTTACATTTCAAAATTGTGCTGTAGTTATTTTGGCAAATTTAATATTGATTGTGGGCGGTAATGCTAACTGTCCTTTTGGCAAAAATTAAATTAAATTGTTAATTTTTTAATCTCTGCAGCTTCCCTGACATCTTGATCTGCTGTTCTTTATCTTCCTAGCCAGTCTCACAGCTATCAGGAGTTTTTTTTTTAGTTACTCTTCTGTTCTTCTGGGTTTTCACAACAAAAAAAATGAGTGAGTTTAGCTGTAATCCCCGCCCCCCCCTCGCCTCCCTTTGTTCTTTTTATAAACTGTTAAATTGGAAACTGGATTTCAAAGAATTATATTTGACTCAACTACGACCGTATGGTCCAGCGACCCTTTTTATTGTCCTTCAACCAAGTGTTTGGAACTTCTGCCTTGGAAGTTGTTTTCAAAGGCAGTGTTTGAGCTTCATTATATACTGTAGCATTTTTGCCCAGTACAGCAGGTTTTCCTATACAACTGTTTACGTGCAGCACAAGTCAGTACGCAGTCTTTTTGGTTGAGAGGATTGCTGAGTCAACATTTTTATTTTACTGTCTAATTAATGGCCGCAGAAATGTCCCAAAGTAGGACATTCTCCGACTCACGGGAGAATTTTAAAATTCAATTTACCCTCATGGGGTAGTAAGGGGGAAGTTGTGTTTTTACTGATTGTGATCTGATGCAAGTAAACATATTTTGTTTATTGATGTTTCCCAGAAGTGAGTTCATAATTTTTACTAACGCATATGAAAAGTATTCTGACTTTAATCTAACAGCTGTGAGAAGAAGTTGCAAATGTGGACTTTTTTTCAGCTACATTAGTCCAACTAAAGCAGTATTATTCAAATAGTGGGCGTGGGGTTGGGCGTGAGGTGCCAAGGAGGGCATGAGGAATATGGCACACTGGGCTGGGTTGGGTCTGGAAAATAAAATCATTTTTGAATATTAACATATATAGCCATATAAATAGCACTAACCATTGATTCAGTGTCAGTTCCACACAGATTCACTGCTCAGTGACCAGCTAACAGTATAGAAAATCATAAAGGACATGATGCACAACCAAGTGACACCCTGTGATGTACGCTGAGACGCGGTGATCATCACATCCATCATTTCACTTCACGGTTTCTGGACCATGTACACCTGCGCGGGCTGATAATCCTTCATACAGTAACCTCACTGCGTCTTCTTCATGTCCTGCAGTAGATCAGGGTCAGAAGTTTGTTCCTCAGAGACCATCATGGCCGCTCTGAACCAGAAACTCACCTGCAGTTCTAACCTGCCTCTGCTCTCTGGATTTAGAGACCAGAGGTAGACGCAGACCCCTAACAGCCAGACCTCTAGTTGACCAGAGTACTCGGGTAGACGCAGACCCCTAACAGCCAGACTTCTGATCGACCAAAGTACTCAGGAAAATCTGGGTATCGAACCAGCGATCTTCTTGCTGTGAAGCCAAGTACACTGATGGCTTCTGCTTTTTTTCACCTTGTGGAGTTTTTGACAAATCTGTTCTAGCGGAGGAAAAGAACTCAACCTGGTGATAAGATCTGTTTATAACCAGTCGATCACCAAATCAGAGTCTGGAAATTTACAAACGACCAACTATACTTCAGTGTCAGATGTTAGAGCAGTGGTCTCAGACTCAGATTACCTAAGAGCCAATGTTGTATCATCATTCATTAGGTTGCCACAGCAGTTAAATTCCTAAATCACAGAGTAGTATTTTATATGAATACTTACAATACTACAGTCTACTTCTAGTATAAATCCTTTTTCTGTTTCTTAAATGACCAACTGGGCCATTTAATTGAATGAAAAATGGAAATTACATTAAAAAAATACTTTTTTTAACACTGAATTACTATTAACATCTAGTCAATAATAACTGACTAGAAGTCAATAATTATGTCAGTCTTTTCGTATATAATATGGAGAAGTCTCTGCTGCCTAATGTAGGGTCATGTTATATGAACAGCCAATGAGGATGAAGGTTAATATACAGCATGTGAATGCATGAGGCTTTTAAGTGTTCTGACACTCTGTGTTGAAGTGAGTTCCATTGAAGACCAGACTTCCTGTCAATAAGGTCGTTTGGTGCCGGGAAGAGTGTGAGCCGTACAGTATGTGAGCACGCTAGTTTCCTGGTGAACACAGACAGACAGCTAACAGCACTAACCACACCTTCTCCTAACTATTTACCCTCTGTTGTCCTGGAGACCACCTCCACCCAGGCCTTTCTGCTGGCTGCTGTAGTGTGTCCATTACATCCCGTCCTGCAGTCACTAACACAAGGTGATCCACCGCTCCCAGGACTACGTGAATAATGTAGCGGCTATAAAATCCATACCATGTTCAATTACAGGAGCTTTGGCCGTCTTCACTATACCATGTTCAATTACAGGAGCTTTGGTCGTCTTCACTTTTACTACTGCTACTGCTGCTGCTGCTGCTGCTGTGCTTACGATGACGCCACAAACAGTCTATTTATTGCAGTAACAGCCATTCCATCCCACTTTATTCCTCTGTTAAACCACAACTGCTTGCTACCCGTGACTCGGCCCGTTGTAGAAAACAGTCTTTTACAAAGCTGTTTCATCGCTCGTGTGTCAAATTGTGGATTTCCAGTCGTGTCGGACGGTGTGATGCTTCCACTGTGACCTTTAGCATAGATTTAAAGTCTACAGTCAATTGACAAACGAGAGACGGTGAACTTAATTAGCGAGACATGGACAATGAAAGCAAACCCCTCCCTCTGAGAAAGGAAGTCGATGCCTGGTTATTACACACTTGCTGGCCTCTGACCCTTTTAGTGTCCTTAAACCAAGCCACCGCTGGAGAATAAGGCCGTTGTCTGTGTCTTTGCGGCCACGATTTCTGCATTCCTGTTCAATTACGCCGGGGAATTAAGTTAACAGTGTTAGGATTTGGAAGACGGTCTCGGTAAATTGTGCTTCCGATGTAGAAAATGCAAATGTAGAGGCGATAAAACTACCGGGGTTGTAAACTTTACAAGGTCATACAGAGACTCTGGATCTATGAATCTGATTTCTTTTTTTTTCGGTATGATTGTAAAACAGGATGTAAAAACTTAATTATACACAGACTGAAGCTGTTTTGTAGATCGCTGCTTGCCTTTTCCATCAAGTGCTGAAATGCGACCTTGCTAAATCAATACCTGCAGCCTGCAGCCTCATACGGAATGTGAGCAGATAGTTTATATTTTCTGAGGAGATAACGACTCAGCGACAGATGTTTTTTTGAGCATCTGTGTCGGGACAACTTTAGTATCTGAAATCTCTGAGTTTAAAGAAACTCCAAGTAGCAGAGAGCGCTGTCTTGTCTCGTTTCTTCTTCTCTTTTTGTTCTTAGAAGAGTGCGTGTCGAGAGCCCTCCAGGTTAGCTGAGAGCGCCGAGCCATTCAGGAATTTTAATGGAAGTGTAAATTGTCACTGCAGTCAATGAGAGTGAAGGTGACTCAGACTGGTCACAGGGGAAATGTCCTGAGTTTACCAGGGCCAGAGCAATTAACATGCAAAGATATCCAGACATGTTACACTGATTATCTCTGAAGGTGATCTCATGACTTTTTCGGATTCTCTTCCTGTTCAAGTCCTGCTGAGGGCAGTAGAAACATCATGGTAATAGTGATTGTTCCTTTTATTGGCCTTTCCTTTGAATAGTCACAGCTATTACAGCATTAACTAAATACTGGTTATTGCACAGATTCGTCCTGTCATGCGATTTCTGAATGACTGATAAAAAGATCAGTGATGTCGCTAGAAACTAGCACTGGTGGTACGCCAGCGCTTTCTAGTGGTAACTGGGGAAAATTCATATTTACATTTACTTTTTCAATTGAATAAATCTGAAACATACCATGGACAATTTAAACATAAACATCTTCATAAACATTTAGAAACATCTCTCCCTTGTGGTGGAAGCTGATTACCATATTCTTTGGAATATAAGTCGCTCTAGAGTTTCAGCCAAAGAATGAAAAAAAGTGTGACTTACAGGACTTGCAGATACTGATACACAAGCCTAGAGTGCCCTCTAGCGGCCATCAATAAAAAAAATAACAAACATATTTTTTAATATATAAGTCGCACCTGAGTATAAGTCGCAAACCCAGTCAAAGGATGGACTTATAATCTGGAGAATACATTATATAAAGTCATTATAACTATTTGTTAAAACGACGATAAAATATCAACGTCAGCAAATAAGAGGTAAAGCTTACGTTAGTACCACGTAAAGAAAAAAAAACTCTTGTCTCTTGAAAAAAATTTTGACTCCTCCCACGTGACGTCGACTTACGCCACAACATGCATTTTATTTATAGCTTCGACAGTTTCTGTCAAAGTTTTCTACAATGGTTGCTCCATCATCTGCCTTCTTCTCATCTTTTGCCCCTTCCACTTTGACACCACCCACCCTCATCTCTAAACCTGTGTGTTTCACACACACACACACACACACAGATCCCTCAGCGACTATCCTTCTTCTCCTATCTGAAGAGTTTAAAGCGCACGTGCGTCTCTTTCCATTCGATCAACCTCCAACTGGAATCTAAAGGTTGATTACATGCTGCAGGCTGCCGCTATTGAGCTCCTCTATCAGCGGTTTAGTCAGTTACTCCCAAGAGCTGCTGTTTTTATACATCTCACAGCATCTCAAACCCCTGCGTTCTCATCCTGCAGGTGAGTTGAACTGAAGGTGATACTGAGGGTCAGCCACCTGTTGTTGTACTGGAGCTAAATAAAAGCTGAACTCTGTTGCTGTGGAACAGTCCCAGGTCACGGTGGATTTATTATAGAAGTTAAAAGTTTGTAGGGAAGTCTTAATTGTCACAATGCCTTTCATGCAACTTGTTGTGGTGAAGCAAATTGCCATGAAATTAAAAGAAAAATATCTCATTTGCCAGAGAGTTCTCGCAGGAATACTCAAAGTCCCTGGATCCCCACTTCAAGGACTCTTTTATTCGGGAGATGAATCATGCCTCTGCCGCTGTAATAAAACTGATGTCAACACAGAGCAGGACCCAGACCAGTGCTGGTTGGCCCTGTGATCTGTGCTAATGTGGGCTGACAGCTACTGTAGCCAGGCCAGGCATGGTTCTGTCCAGACCTTGTGGTCCTGTAGGCTGTTCCAG
>NW_007585149.1:33251-42439 GCF_000523025.1 Cynoglossus semilaevis | reverse complement strand
CTGCTTCATGGCAGTCACTTAAACGTGTGACAGAGCCAGCGTCGGCTTGACAAAGCACGCTGCATCCTCTCATGGTTGCTGTGGAGACGGTAGCTGTGGCTCGGCTGGAGCTGCAGTGAAGGGCTTTTGCCACACCCATGGGTGTCTGCACTGTGAGAGTGGGAGATTAGGGGGGAAGAGAAGAAAGACCGGCTCATTTTCTTCTCACACCTGACTGGACAGCAGACATTTTGACCCAGAAAAGTCTGGCCTTCAACAATGAGGACAGTATAGTTTCTATAATAGTATAATAGACGCTATTTATGGCTTCACAATGATGAATTTAAAGCCTCACTCTTATATTTTGAATCAAAATCATGAGTAAGAAATGACAAAATGTATGGTTTTTTTTATCAAACATAACTGAATGTAGAAAATGTCTCCTTTCTTTACTTGAAAAGAAGAGAGTTATCACACACACAGACTTGAGGTTTAGACGTAAATGTATTACCTGGTGAAAAGATGTTTCTTCATTTCTGGAAGCTCAAGGACTTCAAGACTTGTTGAGTTCTAAGGCCTGTCCTTGTTGTACTGCAGTATAAATATACAGTACAAGTGGTTACCATTTATGTCAGGTGTCTCAAACTCAAACAACACTTTCATATTTCAGATTGTAAAGCTTTATTTTTTCAAGTCAAAAATAAGCACATATATTTGTTAAACAGTCAAACTGTGAGCCCATGAAACCAATCATGACGTTGTAATGATATTAAATATTGAGCCTAGATTCACTCATGTAAGCTTAATAAGAAGCTTAATAAGCCATGTTGTTGTTTACCCCAATGTCCCTATAATGTGCAGCAAATTGTTTTCTGCTTGAGAAGTGAAAATCAAAGAGAATGGAAGCCATGGTGATGTGAGAAGTCATGTGCTATAAAAAGAAAATGAAAAAAACAAAAACAAGCAAACAACCAAACTGACAGTTATATTTATGTACAGAAGACTGTGACTTCCTGCAGGAACAGCTGTGAATAAAGATTGACAGGGAGCCGGTGGTGCAGTCAGCTGTGAGATTAATGCAAGCAATTGTTGAACCCTTTTTTTTTTTTTTCGCTCTGTTCAGGTCAAACTGTTGATATTGATTTTTGTCACCTTTCTGTTTGTGTATAACACACATGTTTGTGACGTGACTCAGCTTCAATAGAAATGATCTCTTTCAACAATGCGACGTCCCTGAACTTTGCAGATGTTGTTTGGAGGTCGCGCACAAATCCTCACACCTGTGGCTAAATACACACAATATATATATGTGTGTGTACGTATATATGTATACAGATATAAACATATATAAATATATATGTACAAAGAATAATTTTGAGTTCACAAGGTGGTGAATTTCTTGTATATATGCAAGTTTTGTTGGGTATTTTGCAAACCAACAACCATCCCTCAGGAGACTACATGTGTTTAAAGAAACTTAGAAAGTTCTTGGAAAGTAACTGTTTGTGTGGGTGTCCTGAAAAGTGTCCTGAAAAGTGTAAAACTGTAGGTTCCCTGTGAACCAAATGCAAATTGCCTCCACACCAGTAAGAGGTAACCGTGTACCCCAGGTGGCCCGAGCCTTTGTAACCTACGTAGCTGAAGAGCCCCCTTGTTGGCCCCCTCTTGTTGTAGTCGGTAGAGGAGGTTTAATGACGGTGAAAAAAACAGTTTTCAGCTGAGGTGTTATCACAGATCAGCTTCAACGCTGGGCTCCAATAAACACAGTCTGGCAGCTACACAATCTATTCAATTGTGTTCATTAAATGATTCAGTTACGTAACTGCACACTCGTGGTGTGTGTGTCTGTGTGTGTAGTTGTATTGGGTTGCATCAAAGACTAGTGACATGGTTGTCTTTCCCATTGTTGTCACATTTTTCTGTCCTGTCATGACATGAATAGAACACACAACAACTCTGCTCCCTTTACACTCTGAACGTCTGCTGACGAGGCCTGCACCTTGATTCAAGTACTTGTAGTTGTACCTTATAACATGAGCCGATCCGACCGCTCGGCACTCGCTTGATGTGTTGTGTGTTGTACTGCAGTACTGCGGTCCAGTCTCTTTGCCCTCCAGGGGGACAGTAGATTTTACACCTCACTCAGTCACATATTTAACCACCAGTCAAAATGCACTACAGGTGTTAAAGCTCTGCTTACTTTCTGGTCAGATAGCAAAATGATTACCTTTAACAGTGTCAGTTTGAAAACATTTTGTTTGATACAGATTGTTTTTTGTTTTGTCTATGAAGATTCTCAGTCATCCAGGTCATGGTCAAAGGTTGAAGAGTTCTGTTAGGAGTACAGCAGATATACACTGTTTCTGTGACAAAGAATAAAGCTACTTCAGGTCCCTCCTGTAGGGTGGGTCTGGGAAGGTTGGATGACAGGTGAAACGTCTTCTTTGAGAAAATTTCACGTCCAGTTTTTTTGGTTTGAATTCTGTTAATGAGAAGGAAAAAACAATTTCCTGTTTGGTGTCCTCGCTGTGGTGAAGGTTGAGCTCACACACACAAACACACACACTGCCCCTCACCTTATTTCTGACACAGCCGTTCCACCTACAGCATATAGCCTTGTCTTCTAATGGAAGTCCAACCTATAGAAATATTGCTGCTGGTACTGGTATATCAAATTGTACCAACCCCCTGTGGTGACTGTTGCTGTTGACACACCAACCAGCCGCTGACTGCAGGTTCATTTGTTCCAGGTTATGTGAGGTTCAGACAACAACAGAGCTTTCATTGCTTTTAGAGTGGGAGCACTTGTGTTAACAGGAACATGAAGGATCCATTAGTCTCTGGAGGAGACGACAGCGGGTCATGGACTCTCGATCAGGTTCCTCATTAGCTCAGCGTTAATGAGCCCAACAAACATGTCATGTGACTCGAGATGGCTATCACTCATGCATACAGATATGTTGAAATGTGTACGGGGCATAATTCCAGCCAGGTGGAGTTGGTGGAGTTTTGAGTTCTTCACAAGAATTTTTCAATCAAAATCAGTGTTGCTTGACTTAGATTTCTATTTGAGGTTTATAATGAGGTTTATTACTGGGATGTATTCCGTTGGCTTTTGTGGAGTAAATGAGAAATCTTCGGCTGTAAAATTGGGCAATTCAAGAGGCTTTATCTGAATTGTTTTCCTCGTCACTCCCTGATTTTCCCTGTTTTGCGTTGTCAGCCTTTTACTCTTTATTATTTGGGACATTTCCATCACATAAACGTCACACCCTCTGGTGCTCATAGTTCACCAGATTGTCTCTCATTTCTCCACGTTACTTGGATCGCTGCTGTGGTACCGACATCTGTCTCTTTTTTCCTCCTGTTATCAGAATATTCCACATCACTGTTTCCTGTCACATTTGACTCTGTTGTCGTTCGAGCTACACCTGTGTGACTTTCTCTGTATGATGAGTTTTCACACTTTGGTGGCAGCAGTGATTACTTCATACTTGTGTAAATGCTAATATTATGCTCGGCACACGGCCTGTCGCAGACACCGCTCTACCTTTTCCCCCCTGGCACCTGAACCGGTCTCTGTTATCTTTTTTTGCCCTCTGTTAATCTTCATTATAATGCTCCATGGCAGTGAAATGTGATGAAGTATTTCATCAGATTAACTTGGGCATTAAAGCATAAAAGAGAGAAAAGAACCGTCAGACTGAATCTTGGCATTTCTTTCATCTTTAAAAAAAAAAAAAGAAAATCTTACTTTCCTGAGTAATGAAAGCGATTTAAAACAAAGCTGCCGAAACGTGCCAGAACCAATTGTCAGAGAAGAAAGGAAGTGTCGCAAATCGACACCTTCAAAAAGGTCTTAGAAGTCATTTTACTTCCTAAGTCAGAGTGAACTTCTGAATATTCCTAAACTGAAGATAATTTACCTCACCATGACATTGTTGTCACGACGCCAACAACTCTTACCAACATTGTGACATCATTGACAGCATCGTTACCAGGCTCCAATTGGTGGATTACGGTGTCAATCAAACACAAAATTATATCTTATTTCAAATAATACTATAGGTTTTAAAATCTCTGTTCATATAGATTAATAGTGGATTATTTAACTTTAGGTTCTTAATTGTTGCTCTGATCTGCTGCTGTGGTGGTAGTGGTGGTCTGTAGAGTCAGGAGCAGAAAGTCAATTGAATTAATCCCACGTGGAAGTTACAGCGACCTGCTTGTAGTCTGTCCCCTCTAATTACACCACTTCCTTCCAGGGAGACCCCTAGTTCTCCTCTGTGCCCCCCCCTCCACCCCCCACCGCCCGTGTCTCTTCCGGAGCTGCAGTATTCTATCTGCATCCCATTAGGATGATGGTATAGTTAGGAACACGTGACGTGAGTAGAGAGAAGGCAGCAACACGTACCGTATGAAAAGGTCTCATACTGCAGTCTGCAGCCCAGCTACATGGCTTTTTTTTTTATTAATTTCCTCGCAGTGGATCCACTTCCTTTCTGCTCTCTTTGTGATGCTATCCCACAAACAGGAAATAACATGTCACTCTTTGTGCCATCAGCCACATCAGCCGCTGCTCAGTCAACTCCCCGGTTGCAATACTTTCTATTTTCCTGCACGTGTCTCATATGTCCTGTAGTTTTGATGTCCACATCTCGTTACGCTCGTCTTCACGTTCAATAGTCCAACTTCATTTGATCTCGTCCATGCTCATATGAAATGGATCAGACGGCGGTGCTTCAAAGGCCGAGAGCTCATCTGTTGCAGGATCTCGTCCCAGCCTCGGTGATGCGTGGAGAGGGAGAGTAAAAAAAAAAAAAAAAGTGTTGCTGTCGGATGTGACTTTATCGTGATTCCACATCGATCTCCAGAGGAAATCACCAGCTACATATATGTAGCCGTCCTCTTCCATCTAATCTTTTTCTCCATTTTAGCCTCTTTTTAATCAGCTGCTGAAGCCCTCAATCAGTCACTGCATGAATTATGTATTCTCTCTGAGAGTGAGTACTACAGGGTACTACGGTGTACGTGTGAGCTGCTGTTTTAAAAGATAGAGATTTGACAGTGTTTGGCAGAATCTGGTTTCACATGGTGGCAAAATCTAAGGCAACAGAGGAGGGACATCATCGTCACTAGGTTTTATTCTGGTAATCGATAGTAGTAGTAGTGATGACACCTACATATTTGAAACCTCTCAGATATCTGGGGACCGTATTGACATATCCTGAGGAATATTGAAGAGCATAGCAACAGATCCAAATGTTAACCGAATGGTCATCCTATAATTGGACAAGACACTGAATGAGAACTGACAAAATGTATTTCTCTGAGTTATTCAAATATAAAAGACATCGTCTGCAAATACCAAAATAGTGATGATTTTCCAGCAACAAAACCAGATTGACTTCCCAAATATGTTAATGAGTTTACAGATAATCTCAATTCCTCTCCTGCAGATGGCGTTGATATAAACCAGAGCCTCCCCACAGTTTATAAAAGGGAGGAAGTGGTTGATTTAAGGGTTTAAAAAGAAGCAAAATGTGTATTTAATTTGACAGCAAAAATAAAAGTAGTTTAGTCGCAGCAAATCACTGCCAGACCTTTGCAGCAGCAGCAGCAGCAGCAGCAGCAGCAGCAGCAGCAGCAGCTGGTCATTCATGCAGAACCAAGCTGAGCCTGCAAATCCAATATTCCAATATTCCTCCCCCGTTTGCAAAGACAAATCCATTCAAGCTTCGCTGGACCTCAGTGTTGCCGTCCAGGTGGGGAGAGAATTCCTGCAAAAAGCATAAACAAGAAACTTCTTATAAACAAGGCATGTCAGAGACTGAAGGAACTTTTAAAAACACGTATTTACCTACTATATAAACATGAACAGATGTCCCTAGAGAAGTAGATTAGTGATCGTCAACTAGTGGGCTGAACCATGCAGTCTGGCCTGGGACTGGAAAAACATCAAATAATAAAAAAATAAATAAAAATAATGTTGGACAAATATGTGATTTTTATTTCATTTAATTTGAGTGTCTGGCCCCTAATGTGGCTGCCAAGAAAAATTCTGGCCCTCATACAAATATAGTTGGTGACCCCCTGACATTGGAAAGGAGACCAATTGGGGTTTTAATGTGGGAGGGAATTAATTTTTTTCTTGTTTTACAATCCGTGTACTGACTGTTACATAGTGATGCTGCTGATTCTCGTATTTGTTGACCTGAGAAAAAAAAAAGTTCTACGTGTCCAAACACCCGTATGTTTACTTTAACACATTTGCTGCAGCCATTTGGTGATGAATTAGTACAAATCAATACAGCATTGAGTCGTTGAGTTTAGTTTTATGTTTGAATCCAATTCAAGTCCTTGTTACCGTATTCCGAGTCATCATCAAACCAGGGCAGTTTTGTTTGTGAAACACTTTTCGTAAATCCACAAACCATGAAGGGCTTTTAAAACTGGTTCAAAAAATCAAGGTTGAGTTCGACTGACTTTTATTTGATTTATTTTTTTCAGACAAACTTGAGTGTTTCTCTTAAAGTTGAAATGCAGGCATAGCAAAAATAATGCCGTCATCTGCTGCTGTCCTTCAGATCCACGGCAGGGACCCTGGGAACTTTCTGAGGTACCGATCCTCTCTCCTGTCCTGTGTGACCTGTTTGACCTCTGCCGCGGCTCGGTGTTAAAACTAGCTTTATTTAAGTAAATCTCTGATACTAATTAAATGTTCAAGATCACGAAACTCCAACCTCCTCTCTATTCTCTGGTCCAAGTGTCTCATTAATCAACCAAGGACAGATGGGTTCTGGTAGATTTTCTTTGATCTGAAGTCAATAAATCATTTTTATTGTTTTAATGAGTAATCAATAATCACATTGAAGTGTAATGGTGCACAAAACACATTTCAAAGAATCAGTGGCGTTTAAGCAGAACGGGAATTACACTTAACGAAAATGTATTAATTAACATAAGTCTTTTATGTGGTCATTGTCTTTCATTTTGATTGAAACGTTTGCGAGAATTCGATTGATTTAGTACTGTCTGTGTAAAACAGAGGTATTTAAAGTTATTGATGGTTAACATTAACGTCTATCTACAAAATATTCATCTTACTTCAATACTCATATATTTTCTGCACTCTAACCAAAAGCTCAACATGATACAAAATGAGGTTCTGTGGAACTTTTTTTGTTTTTTAATTATTGAAGAAAGTGTTTGCGCAGGCACAGAGGCATTGTTTGTCACTCAGTCTTTCAACTGCTGGAAAACCTGTTTGAGGTTCAAGAATTCTACAACCCATAGCACTATACATTACTGAGCGCAGAAGGCCTTATTGTGAGTACTTCAGCGTCAAGCATACTGGCATTGCCGTGTCTTCAGCTGAAGACTGAAGAAGAAAAATCACATTTCCCTCTGTTGCCTGAATCTTATCTGTGTTCCTGGATACCACAGCGTTCCTTCAGTTGACAAAAATAGACAAAGAAAGGAAAGAAGGAATCTGCCACATTTAGAACGCTGTTATACACAGATAATTCTGACACCATATTCCAAAAGTCGAGGATGTGGGCTCAAATGTCTGCCACAGACGACAGCTGGGTTAATGCTACACAAACCTGACACTTTTCCTACAGATGAATCTATTAATTGACATTTCCCTCAGGTTTAATTAGTTTGTGTGTGTTTGTGTGAAGTTACCAGCATCTTAACGCAATCTTTCAATGTCACCTTCAGCTCTAGGCGCATTCATCTTGTGCACAGATGTAATTTAAAAAAACAAACAACTACTGCTTTGGTTGCAGCCTTGTCGTTTTTTGACCGTATCTGTAATGAGTTAATTTTTCAAGCACTGCTACTAAATTGTGGACTTTGCACAAATGATTAACAGCTTCCTTAGAGCATTGGTCGCCACACGTGGGTGGTGGTATAATAGAACGAATTTACCAGGAAACAAACAAAAGCGATGTACTGCTTGTTAGTGCTTAATGTGTAACACAAGTCAAAACAGTTTGTTTTCTCTGCTGATGTTGTTAATCTGGTATAATTACCAAGGTTGTCTATGGTTTAGTTACAGACTGAAGGAAAGTTTTCCAAACTTTAAACTTTACTTTAAACACTACACTTTTAAGAACTTTTGACTTTGAAAGGCCACATTTTTCCACTTTGTTTTCATGCAAATATTTATTATTATTTATTCATATTTAATAAAATAAATAAATATATATATTTTTTATTCCTAAACGTGAAGTATTGGTTTGTTTACTTTTGACTAGAGTGACCTGCTGTAATGTATGTAATGCTATGGAGACATTTCTGAGGTTTATCAATATGTCGATTCTTGGTTGTGCAGTTTGGAAATATGTTGAAAAAGCAACGTTGAGATGGTGTTTGCCAGAACAAAAACAAAATTAATAATAATATTTTATATGCATATATATTATCTATATAATATATATGCATATATACACACACATATATACATATATATATATGTATATGGATTTCTGTTGTTATTTTCAAGTCTTCCTATAATATGAGGGTTAGGGTTAGAAAATTAGAAAATTGTTGTCATCTTCAGTTCGATCATTTTCCTTGGATATCTGGAGTCAGTCCCAGCAGTCAAAGTCAGGTGAGAGCGGGATTACACATGGTACAGGTCTCCAGTTCATCCCTGGGAGGTCGTTGTTAAAAAAAAATTACATTTTGAATTTGGACATGACTGTCCTCCATTATTTATTGATCTATTTTCAAGACTTCTAATGAGGCAATTGATTGGATATACTACATATTTTTAACCTGTGCAGAAAACAATTATTTGCAGAGATACCAGAGAGGGGAGGTCACTGTGCTTTTCTATGGTAACAATGATTGTAAGAGAGAGAAAAAAAACAGGGTTTCCAGGGTGATGAGTGAATGTAGGTGGAGAAGATGCTCAACCCTCAGGCTGCATCTGCTTCTTAAACAATGCTAAATCCACTGGTGTCGTTAGCAGATACTGTTTAATGTTTATTTCAACACACGTCCACTTTTGTCCTGATATAGCTCTCAGATAGTATGACTTTTAAATGATGACATGTAGTTAGTGTGTATGCTACTACGGTTAGCCAAAATAATCTCAAAGCTAGCTGAAAAAAATAAAAATGAGTAAACCAGTGGTTCTCAGTTATTTTCTGTCATGCCCAACCTCGGGGACAGAAATGTTTTTACACCCCCCCCCC
>NW_007585149.1:29638-33223 GCF_000523025.1 Cynoglossus semilaevis | reverse complement strand
TCCCCACATCTTTGTCGCGCGTCCCTGCTCCAAAACGCACCCCCCCCCCCCCCGGCACCTCACAGCGCTGCCCCAGGGAGGCCCGCCCCACTGCTCTAAACGCTGAAGCCATAAAAGACATACTTCAAAACGTTCTCCTCCTAAACTTCTCAACGCTAAGGTCTTAGCGATAACGTGATCTGAAGACGTGACTCTTCATCAGCCGAGATCTCTGTTTTAATTAAGGACTTTTGTCTGGGGAAGCTAACATCAGGGTTAATGAAAGAGACGGCGGCGGCAGAAGTTGTGAGAGGCTATAAATAGCAGCTTTTGTAGGGTAGGATTCCCTGTTGAGTTGGAGCAGGGCTGCGAGGAGATCAAGTCGGCTGATTAACATAGACATGGTCCCATGGCTGTGGACACAGATGCGTTACCAAATATACCCCGCAACATAAGGAATATCTGTGGTTTGGCCTTCACAGGTTATATTTATGCTTTGAATTGAAACTATTCATCATTTTAGTTCTTCCCTACTGTAAACCAACTTTACAAACATGAACAGTGATTTGGTTATGAATTTGAAAGTAGTGATTTGGACATTTCTATTTATAGAATGCAACAAATCGGAGTTGGCGAGCAATTTCAACAAATTATTTTCACATAAGAGTCATTGTACATTTAACACAACATGTGCCCTTTAAGAGAGAGACATCAACCCACAGGTATCCAACCTTATTTTGGCTTTTGACCCCATTCACAAATGTCTTGTATCACTTGTCCAGTAATGTGATCTCAGCTGTCAATCAGGACGATCCAGCTTAAATATATTTTTTTATATGCTGCATTTTATTTCTGTGGTGTTTTGAATCACATTTGGAAAAAAATATTATTAAAAAGATATGTTTATCAGGAATTTTGTTTAACATTTACCAGACGACCTCGTTTGAACCCACTGCATTAATGCAGCTGAACACACCTGAACAGGGACTTGAACCCTGGACCCTCAGATTAAAAGTCTGATGCTCTACCAACTGAGCTATCCAGGCCTGGTTTTAGTGTTTTCCCTTTTTTTTGTTTGTTCATGTGAACGCTGCAGTAGTCCTAGCCCCGCCCCCGAAGCTTTCACTGGTTTAACAAAGCAATGATTCTGGTCCAAAGCCAATGATGGTTTATGTGTTAGGTTTAAACTCCTGTTTATATTAAACCAAAGTGATGTTTTGATATGAAAAAGAAAATGTTTCATTGTTTAATTTGAACCAAACCGTACATTATTTACTAAAGTCCACTACAGGTAGGTTTAAATCACCGCTGCTGTGGTTTGGTGGTGATTATTAGATATTGACAGGTTGTGTGATTTATAGGTCTGTGCAGGGATTAACTGGGAATGAATAGGTACATGAAAGTCCTCCCACTCCTCTTGATTTTCTCCTCCTATTGGATTTGAGTAGGTGAAGGAGGAGGAGGAGGAGGAGGAGGTGGGGGGGACATTCAGCTCAAGGTCACTCACTCATCACTTTAATGGATTCTCCTTCGTCCACCTTCGCTTCCTTAGGACGACTCTTTTTCTGCCTTCTTTTGTGTCTCACTCTGGGTGAATCCAGGTCTCTGGGGCTTTGAAATAAACAAAAGGTTGTTTTAATGAAAGTGAATCTGCAAACCAAGGACTTGTTCAACTTATACGTGGCTTTGCCTTTGTCTCTCTTGTTTTCCTTTTTTTCATTCATTTTGTCTTGGCCTATCTTCAGTGCTCAGACTGACACCGTTTGGCTCAAATAACGACAAGGAAGCAGTGAAACGGTAAATAAAACCAAGTGAATTAACCAGCCAAAATGTGATGACTGAGTTCGATTCTCCATCAACAATCCCCTCACTGATTGCCAGCTATCACAAGAAACTGTATTTCATCACAGCGTGAGCTTCTATTCTTAGCTGCAGCAGACTGCATACATTAGCTCTGCCTGTGTCAAATGAAAAGCTCTTAAAAAAAATTAGACAGATTTTCTGTTTTTCCCACCATTGTCCACCACTGATTTTCTTTTTCTTGCACGGACTGTAAACATCAATCATTGACCTGCGGCCATGTTTATCACTGTAATTAAAGTGAACAAGCAGGGATGCATGAACCTGCAGTTTTGTTAATGAGGATTGTTGATTTAACAATACCGTGTTTAATCCGCAGCAGTGATGTAATCAGAGGTTGTTTACTCCACACACTGGGTAATAAAGGCCCGATCATGCATTTCATTTTGAAATACATACTTTACATCAGGGGCGTCAAACTCATTTTGTTTCACTGGCCACATAACCCCCAAATAGATGTCAAGTGGGCCAGACCAGTGCAGTAGGTTATTATAACAGTACCAGTCATAACCTATTTAACTATAAATATGAATAAGTAAAATGTTCCCTTGTTTTCATGCAATTAACATGAACATTAAGTGTTTGTGTATTTCTTTTATTTTTAAAATTCAAGTGGGACGGCTTGAACACCCTAGTGGGTATTCAAGTGGGACGGCTTGAACACCCTACTGGGTCGATTTTGGCCCGCAGTCCGTATGTTTGACATGTAGTTCATGTGTTAAAAAAAAGGAAACTAGGAAACTTAAATTTTGCAATTATTCTTTTCAATAATTTAATGTGTTTAATTAATTCATATCTCATAATTAATTGAAATAAATATGGTGTCCGTTTTAGTCAGTGCAAAACGAACCTGTTGGATCAGTACTGTTTATGGTAAACTAAAAAGTCTGAACTTGATCGCACCAGTACCACGGTTAGATCTGTATAGTTCTGGTTCCTTATGTTGATCATTGCTCTTTATGAATTTACAATTTAAAGCTCCTGCTTTTCTTTATTTCCTCATACACGTGACATCCAAACATACACACACTGTCAAAACAGGATTGCTTTTAAATTTAGGAAAGACCTTGGCAACCCTGTCTCTGTCACGGTGCCGTGTCAGAGCTGCCAGTTCTCCAAACCTGAAGATTTCTCTGACAGAACCGGTCGCCTTTGAGATTTCAGACGTATTTCTGGCAACGCTTCATGCAAACAGGACTGCTTCCACATGGTGCATCTTGATCTGGCACCACAGAGGCTTTGACAAACTGTGGTGAGCAGGAAGGTGCAGAGGATGGGGCTGGCCACTCTCCAGGATTGGTCACTTTCTGCTGTCATCTGCGTGGAGCCTTTGTTGATAAGAACTGAGACAGAATAAAGAACTGAACATACGTATAATAGGTGGTATTTTTGTCCTATAGAAAGTAGAAACTCTACATTATCAACTCAAATTTGAAATTGTTTAAGACCGAAGAACCAATGAAGAAATGACACTGAGTTCCGTAACACTCTGAACATAAAAATAATCCAGTGATAATATGATGTTTTCCACAGTAAATTCATGTTAGCACTACAGCACACATCAGACTAGAGCAAAACTCAAAACAGATTTTATTCAACCTTTATTAGTTATCTATTCCATGGTCCTTAAGAGAGTGGCGTTACAACAGCCATTAGTCAAGTGTGGGGTTAAAACTATAGTCAGTTTAATCCAGTGGTTCTCAATTATTTTTCTGTCATGCCCCCCCACCCCACCCCCCGGGACAG
>NW_007585149.1:0-29602 GCF_000523025.1 Cynoglossus semilaevis | reverse complement strand
AACCACTGTATGAGTTGCTGCCACCTAGTGACAGAGAAAGACCCAAAACAGAATTTTAAACAACCATCTGGCTGTTTATTACATGAATTACGGCCATGAGAAGTTGGAGTAGCTGGAACATTTTAAACAAGGATTAAACATATATTTGAGACTGATTAAATCTTTTTCTTTATTTCTTTATTTTCAATAGTGATATGTGTGACAGCTTTCAACTATGAGTTTTATTTTTGGAACTCCAGGACAACAAGGGTAAATGTGAGAGTACAGTATATAACACGGGGCTGGACCAGTGTTAGGAGTTTTCAGTTTGATTCCTCTTTGTCCTTGATGCCAGTTTGGTTTACACCAGATTCTAAAGTGATTCCTCTGATGAAATGCCTTTATTTCTGTGTCACCATTTATAATTCATAAACTCAAAAAATAAACTTTAGTAACTTTCAGTGTCAGGGGACAAATCTTATTCCTCTTCATCTATTATTGAGACCATTTTCATGTGTTTTTTCAGTCACTCCCTTTACTTTGATGCTGTATTTTTTTTTATTGGCGGCACATAAGACCTTTTATTTACCCTGAGCTTGACCTCGCCAGGATGTTAAAATGCCTCTTGGGAATCCCCGGCTTTTGCTTGTCTTCTGGCTCAAAGCTGGTTGTACAGTAGCTACGCTCACACACTTTGACGCTGTTGTTATAGCATACAGGGCACTTGCAATTTCCTACTTTCTTCACATGTATATTTAACCTTTTATTGCTGCAGATATAGAGTCTATCAAAAAGCTCCATGGCAAACTTCATTGCACGCGTATGTTAAATCTGCTGCTGCGTGGTATTGTTCCAGGCGAGGGGTTATGGCCCTTTGTTTTGTGTTGTCCTTTAAACATTAATGTAAAAAGGTGAGTCAGGAACACAGCCCTGCAGCGCTCATTCATGTTGACCCCAAACTGTGGGCAGGTAAGGAGAGAAAAAAGAGAAAAAAAAGAGACTTCAGCAAAGTCTGCTCTGAACTGCAGCAGAAGACAAAGACAAATCGCTGCACTGCCAGGAGAGCGTTCGCTCGGACTTTATCATCTGACGGCTTTAAACACATAAAGAAAGCCTTTAACTTTAATCTTAGTATTTGGAATACATTTGCATTTTATTTGTGTTTGTTTACACTGGGATTTTCCGGTTCTTCCCAGTATGTCCTGGACGCAGCATCTTTAGTCAACATGTCCTTGAAACACATCATGTCTCTTTCACTTGAGCCCACTGTACAAGCAGTGAATTTTTAATTGCCTAACACATCAGTGAAAAAGTCAAAAGTGAATGTGTTTGCTGTTAGCAAGCAAGGTTCTTTTTCTGATTTCTAAACCTACTAGGAACAGATACCTTTGTGTAGTTTTGCATTGTAGATAAAACCAGCTGCTAGAAACCCTTGGCTCTGGTATTCCTAAGGAAAATCTGGGACATTAGCTTGGGATATTTGTGGAATATTTGAATAAACTTTTTATGTTCAGTTTGATGCTTCCCTATCTCAGCCTGCCAGTCAGTGAACAGCGTTATCAACCCATTCTGCTTCAGCTTCAGGTTAATGCTTGTTCCTGATTTGTGATTTGAGGTCGCTCCTGCGGCGGCTGCTGCTGCTGCTGCTGCTGCTGCTGCTGCTGCTGCTGCAGCAGCAGAATACAATTGTGTTCAGATCTGGAGGGGAGTGATGTTTTGTAAACACAGCCCCCTTTGTTCTGAATTTCCCACATTTTGTGAACTTTTAAATCGACCAACAATGGTCTATTCATGCACAGAGAGAAACAGAATAGCCTTTTTTTTTTTTTTTGATTACTGGCTGAACTAACTGGCTTTTTCCTGACTCTCAGGTGGTCCACTTCATGCTGCAGACCTTTTATAAAATGCCAGAGATTTGTAGGACCAGGCCTTCAGCACTAATTCATTTTGAATACTGCCAGAGGCTGTTTGGTTCAGTGTTTTTTTACAGACAGAGGGGCAGAGGAAGAATGGAAGTACTATAGAATTTTCCAAGTAAAGACTTCAATTTTATCTTTTTTTTTTGCCATCAATTCAATGTGTGCATACTTTTTTCCTCTTAGGTGAACATTTATTTAGTCGTTGCAAACTCTGTCACTATCCATCTGTTAAGCTGCACGACATGAAAACCTTATTATCTCTATTGGATTGACCTTTAAAAGGCAACACTGTTGCCACAGAGCTGACACGGATGGTGCAGGAAGAAGCATTTGAAAATGATATAAACCTCTATTTGTACAGCCCGCTGAGGCTGAGAAGCTGCTTCGAATGTATCTGCCCTCATGTTTCAGACATGTGTGTTTCCTTATAATTCATGTAAGAACCCCTGTGACCTGTTGCCAAGTGAAGTGTCTACATGTCTGGGCAGGAGAGCGGGCTGAGGCAGAATGATAAAAACCCGCTGCAAAGCAAAAAAAAAAAAAATCATAGGACAGGAGGTGACGAGAGTAAAGAAAGGAGGCTAAGATTTATATCAGATGGTTTTCAGTGATGACCTTAAAGGCAGCGCCCCCTTGAGATATCTGAGCACTGCCTTTTCTGCTTTCCATTGTATTAGAAACTGGTACTGTTAGCCAACAAATGGCTTACTTGTTTATAACAACACGTAGACAAAACATCCCTGTAGTTCAATGGCATTAGAAGCTTCTTGAGTTTTTAAGCGAAAAGCTATGACCAGGATAAAGCTCAGATTTTTCCGCTACACCTACAAATCCTTATGTACCATTCAAAAGTTAGAAAAAAATATAAATAAATCAAAAGTTAGATTGGAATTTTTGTCAGGCGAATTCCAAGTACAATGACCCAATCTCATGTGTATCAATATTGTTTTTTATTTCCCTCTAAAGAAAAAGCGCAAACTGTTTGAGGCTAATGCCCTCTGAATGCTTGTCTCAAATGTTTATTTGCTTGAATTGTCCCTTTGTTTCAATAATTCACGAGGCAGGAACTGAAGGCTGCGCTCACCTTAAAAATGCCAGCCTTTGTTCCACACACCGAGATGGTAATTGCTAATTTATACGATTTGATATTTACACGGCATTAAACTTTGATGCAGTGTTCAGGACTAAGTGGCCACTAAAGCTACACAGGACACACACACACACACACACACAGACACACAGTGTGTTTACAGTCAACCATAAACTGGTGTCACAGCTTGTATGATCGCCTCGATGGCCGGAGGTGCCATCAAACATTGATACCTTCTCAGAGGTGTCATCAAGAATTAAATGTCACAGTGAAGCTGAGACGGTGTTAAAAGTTTTTTTATTAGCCTTCAGTAACTTCATCAACTTCATCGCATTGGATTTATCGATGTTTTTAGGGCAACCATCAGAGTAGTGCTGTAGGAAACAAAAAGGTTTGGAGGTGTGTGGTCGAGGACCGAGGAGACCCCCTGTATCTTCCTCTAGGGGAGCTGTGGTTAATCTCTTGTGGTTTGATGAACATTTTTTGGCTAAAACTGTAGTAGCTGTATTTTTCGAGTAAAGCATACACTTTTATTCTGAGGTCTTCATTTCATACTTGTGGTTGGTTGTGAAAGTCATGCAAATTCCAGGAGAAGTAAAAGTGTTGTTTTTGCCACTGGCATTAAGACAACAGTTGGTCATGTGACCGATCCTATACTACGCAGAAGACAATTTCAGCACACTGACACAGACAATTAGTCCCATCTGTTCTGCTGTGATATGATATGATGGATGCTCTGACATTTCAGCTGCCGCTTGTTCCCCACAATGTACAGCTTCCTCGTGTTACTGAAACCAAATGACGTTGACTGATATCGTTGCTTGCTGCAAAACAGAGACAGTAATTCTTCCCCTCTCTGACCTTTTGAATATGGACACGGCATCTACATGTGTAACACGGTGGCATCACTTTATCGATGTACCACTTTCTGGATGTGTGTTCAGATGAGGGACACGTGCAGAAGAGGGGACGTCTTTAAGAGACCTGTGGTTTTAGTTATTTCCTAAACCTTTCGAGTTAGAAAGGAAAATACTTTATGAATAACTGATGGAATGATAAAAATAAAATGAATGTCATCAAGGCCTCATGATCATTAATGCCTACGCTCTCATTGGTTGTTTGAAAGTAAACATTAGCTGTATGGTTCATTCCAAAAATACAGAAGTATAATGATAAATAATAAATAAATATATATAAATTATAAATATAAATAAATTATATAGTTTGTAAAACTTTGGCGGGCTGGATTAAAAACCTGAACAGGCCACATCCGGCCCCGGAGCCTTAGTTTGCCTATGCCAGGGCTGGTTGATGCTAACCATTACTAGTCATGAAGGTGTATATGTATCCATGTCAGTGTTCCAAAGATCAAAAGAAAGAAATATTCCTCCGCCAGTGTTCATCTTTAATCCCATTATCATATCAGTTCCTGCGCGGCTTTGATTTTACCTTGAATTTGTGGAAGTCGGTAGCTGAAGGTTGTGGATTATGTTGTGATGAGAGTTTTTTCACGGCAGAGTTCAAAGGGATCAAAATTAGTTATTAGTTGCTGGAAGGGCGCTAAATTGTGGAGCTGTAATTTCCACCCGTGGATTTATGACGTGGCCTCAGGGGGCCTTTATGGCACAGAGTTGACCCCTCCTACCATGCTGGGTAAAAGGTTATCGTAAATCACACCCCCTTCTGCCCACGACCACCGTCACTCATTCACTCACACGTCTCGGCTCACACTCATGTCCTCAGTAACCTTTCATTCTCCTTTTTTGAATCTTCTGCCTTCACGTTCGCTGCACTGCATCTAGAATGATCTGGGGTTTTTTCAGTTTGACATTCAGTTGTTTCCCTTGAATGTGCGATCCCTGAACTAATCACAGGCTTCGGAGCGACCGACACAGTTCATTGGTCTTCTGTTACTCACGACTGCTTCATTAGAAGCCAGTAGATATCAGAAGACCAATCACTTCTGCTGGATTTATTCTGCGTCTTCCTCTGAAATTTAGATTTTACTGAGGGAAACAAAGAGATGTGATGTGTTTTTCAGTCATTTCTTCTTTATATATAATTTTTTCTTTCAGTTCACCGCTGTACGATAAAGTCTGTAGCTGTGATGGCTTTACAGCCTGTCACTGTTTTTTTATTGAACCACAAGGACAAAAAAAGTTGTGAAATACAATTACATGTTGTTTATGATGAAACATATGTTCTGACTGTACGTTATGACTGTGTGACAGGAATATGTTTAGGTTTAGGTTTACAGTTGAGTTAGAGTAGCCGTTATTTTCAAAGGCACGGATAAGAAGCACGGATAAGACACGTCTTATGAGGAGTCACTGATAAAAACCTGCTGGGTTTTCAGTGTAACCCTAAGGTGTCACCGTGCAGTAGATGAGAGACTGACTCAGCAGAGATGACCTTCCTGAATATTTAAAGCCGAGGAAGTGCGCCCACGGGTGATCTTCGCTGAGGTCCGATGTGTTCTTTTACACATTGTCACGAGCCGCCGACTTCTGTGTGTATTCTGAGGATTTTAGAAAAGGAGACGATGTGGTGAGCAGGAGACGTAGCCACATGTTTCTGGAGACAGGGATGTCAGCGTTCTATCCACATCTGGTCTCTCGCAAAAAATGTGAAAAACTTACTTTTTACATTTACATTACGTTTCTTATAATTTGTTCACTTTCTTCGCACACTGCACGGTTGATTTCTCCACTGAATTGCTTTCAGTGTGAAGATGTGATCACACTGATTTAAGTCCAGCATCTGTTTTTAAAACTAACAACTAGATTGTGGTGTTCGTGTTGACATCAGCAGATTGGTCTCATCATTTATTCACCAGCTCGCTCTCTCTCACACTCACTCTCTCTCCCTCTCTCCCTTCTGCCCGTCCTTTGGTCCATAGCTGTGTATGTATCGCTGACGATCAAATATTCAACACCTGTGGGTTGTCAACGTTATTTTAAATCAGTGGTTCATATGGCAGCAGAGAAAAGCTTAGATACCATAACAAAGCATTGTTTTTTTTTCATTTCACAGTATCTGGTCACTTATTTCCTACCGTGGAAAAGCCACAACAGATATTTGACCCAAAAAATATAGTCCAAATTTGTTCATTACTTTCAGCTTAATCTCAAGGTAATTCCAGAATTCTCGGAACAATTTTGTTTTTCAGATCACACCTTCTGCCGTCTCATCATTCTCATGTACAGTATGTGCGTTTCTGGGTTTTGGCTGCTAGAGATGGGGCTCCCTCCATTTTCATCTCTGGGTTTTTCAATTTGTGACTCAGCATGCTGTCAATCGAACCAACAATTCTCTCCAAGTTTCCTCTGGGAGTGACGCACAATCAGCAGGAGTAACTCAGGAGAAGCTCACCTCCCTCACTTATTTATTTCCGCTGTATTTTTGGATGGGACTCTGGGAGGAAACCTTGTCCAGGGTTTCATTTAGAGTTCACTTTCCAGGCAGACTTCATACTCTGATATACAGTACACACCCACACACACTCATACACACCGGCTGACATATTGCAGCAGTAGGCAGTTTGCTCAGGTAATGAGAAGGGGGGGATGCGGGGGGTGGGGTTAGAGAGTGTTGACATCCAGCAGGTCATTGTAAAATAAGGCTAAAGAAACGCCCAGAGCAACACTTTAGCTCAGCAAGGTGGACTTTTTCGACTTGTCTTTACGTTCTACCTGCAGGAAAATAAAGAAGGAATTTTAAAGATGCAGAAATAAACTGTACCTTGTGCTTTAACAAATGCCTAATTATTCACAGACAGATGTATAAGAGACTGAATTGTTTACCTTTAGGATGCAGGAACAAAGTAAGAGTCTAAATAAAACCATCAGCCAATGTTGATCATTGATCAAATGTTTGTCAGAAAATGGCTGACTTTAAATGTAAAGCCACATGTTAAGCCACATGCTAACTAAAATAACAACAATAACTAAGATTACTGATATTTATTGCAGACATACTGTAGCTAATACTAGCCACGACTAAAGCAAAAATTGCTGCATTAGGTTAGAAACATGTCAAAAAATATTGTTATATATATTTAAAATATACCAGAATATTTGTCAAAATATTTAGATACAAATGCTAAAAGCCAAGCAGATATATTGATGGCAGACATACTGTAGCTAAAAGCCAAGCAGACGACAAAAAATAACTAAAAATACACTTTAGCTAGCTCCAAATTTCCAAAAGGAAAAATATTAAACACAAAATGTACACACACACGCATAGGACATCCCAGAAAGGTAGATTGAAGGTTCAGTAACAAAATTGACCAAACACAAGATTCATTTCTGATAAAGCTGAAAGCTAAGAAGTCAAGTCAATTTTAAATTTGTGTAGCATTTTTCTCAAAAAAGAATTAATATATATATATATAATTAAAATTTACTATATACTGCTAAATAACTAATAGTAAATATTAGTTATTCTATATAATAGTACAGTAAATATCAAAAATACCAAATAAAGTAGAATTAGTTTTTAAACTAAACTTTATTGAATACCAAATTAAATAACACACTCAGCTCTGCTAAAAGGGTGCACACACGCACCACTACATCTAGGTAACAACGTTTTTGCACTAAAATGGGTTTAAACAGTCATTAAAAATACAATTGTAACAAAAAAAAAAAAGAATCAAACTCAATCTAAAGGTGTTAAAAGCCGTATTAATAGTTGTCCAGTCAGTGTGTACGTGTGTGTTCATGGCAGTTTGTGTGTGTTACAACACTCTGTTCATCTGAATTGTAAATCTGACAGCAGAGGTGAAAGTCCACTTCAGCTGATGGACTGAAGATGCTGTTAACATGTGGAGCAGCCTCACCTTTTTTATTGATGAAAATCCACTCAACCTCTCTCTCTCTCTCTCTCCTGCATTTGCTGTATTTCTACAACAGAACATTCTTCCAGTTACAGATTATTTATGAGAGTGGTGCCAAGAGCGAGAGTTTCCTGGTAATACAAATTCACCAGGTTGTATTATTTGAGGGACAGAAATAATATATCAGGGGAAAAAAGAGTGATAGAAAAAAGCTGGTAGCACTGTGTAGCTTGTCAACACATTAGCATGATGCTAAGTTAGCCGTTGTTCCTTTGTTTCAGCAAAATCAAAATATGCTAATATGCTGACCTGCTTAAGGTTAGTAAATAGTATAGTAAAAAACTAGTAAAAAAATATGTGCTTCTTATTCAACTCTTAGTAAGTTGAATAAGTAAGTGTGAATTGTTTAAACTATGCTGCTTGTATAGGCTACACGTAGTTTAGCATTAGGCTAATCTGTTTCACCTGTTCTTAACTGAGCTAAGCTAAGCTAATCAGTGAGGCCTACTTAGATACTCCAGTGAAATGTCTGTGTTTGTACTTTTGCTCTTGGTTAGAAAGTGAGTAAGATGGTGAGTGCAATTCTCTAGTGTTCCATGAAGAAATGCTAAAATAAAGGCTGTAAAAATTTATTAGACAATTACTACTGAAGGATTTTGGTTTTTTGTGCCTGTCTGAGCACACCCTTTAATTATTTTTAAATTATTACACCCAGTGCCCCTCTGTGTGTGTATTGGGGTGTGTATATGTGTGGGAGTGTGTGTTTGTACCACATTTTCCCTCTGGTAAAACTTAATTAAAATAGTGTCAATGCTAGAGAGGATGACATTTATAAAGTGAGCTAATACAGACCATTTTAGAGAACCGTACGCTAGCGGCAGGAGGCTAATGTTTTATTCCAGTTTGCGGGAGACAATTTTAGGATTACCTTTTTGGTCAGTTTGTGTGCTGTGTGTGAAAAGTTCTTTTAGCAAAGCCAATTATCTTCTTACATTGTGACAGTGTGGCCTTTAGGCAGTGACAGTGTTAAAAACACCTCTTCACCCCCGTGGTTTTGCCCTTTTCTCTGTGATTCGGCTCCAACCTTTGCTTAACACAGTTGTGTGTTTTTATAGTTGGAAAAAGACAATGCAAACACAATGTTTTAACCAAATTTTATCACATCCCTTTGGCTTTTCAATATTTATGTCCCTTTTAACTACCAGCCACAGTCCCCTGTTATTGCTGTTGATGACGACTAAGCACATTTTTGAGGCAACCTAAGTGAAGCTAGGCAGTGTCTTTTAACATTTCCTGCTGCTTAAGGTTAGCTTAATTGCTCAAATTAACCTGGCATTTTATTAATATCTTTATCTTGTGTTTTTGTTTAATGATGTTTTTATGAATTAGCTATTTCCAGGTTGTGACAATATTGATGTGTTTTGGTTTTGTCATATAACTACATAATCATAACAACTGGCAGTGTCGTGTGATCTAGTCAAAGTATAAACTGTGATTGGTGCTGCCATGTTCTCCATTTTCTAACCACAGTCTTGTCTTTGATCACCAAGTAAATCCTCTCTGGTTTCAGTCAGTGGTGATTTTATGATTCTCACTGTGCATATGGGTTCCTTGTTTTTTGGGGATTTGTTGCTCTATAAAGTCCAGCAGGATTTGTTGCTCCACCGTATGGTTATGAGCCACAATTTTGTCACCACTCTTCCCTTGGAGTTTTGTTTGTAACCCTGAGTTATTGCCCTTGTCACCTGAGAGGCAGGTGGTGAACTGTCTGGGAATAACAATGAGAGCTACGATTGTCAGATCAAAGCTTGTGAGAAGAATTCCGTTTTTGGCAAGAAGGTTTTACTGCGTTAATCAAGAAATCAGTTAAATATTTTTCAGAAAGTGTTTGGACTTGGCTCAAATTATCATGTGTAACAATTACATTTTGTATTTTTAATGCTTAAAACTGCTATTTTGAATTGGCTCCCTAATTTCAGATCATTTCTTATTTAATTTCAGTATTATCAATATTAATTATTTTTTTAAATTGACAGATGAATTAGTCCTGTAATGCTGAAAATTGTATGGGGGCAGAAACAGGCGATGTCACGTCCGTGACTCCTGCTGCTACAGCGAGCTCCTGTTCACAGTTTGTAGTAAAAATGTTTTAATACACAGCCAACACCAAAGTGCAGGTCTCTGCTGTCGCTCGGTGCTTCAGTTGTAAATCCAGTGCACGTGGCACTGTGCCTGCAGCAGCTGATCCTCCATCATCCACAGATTATCACTGGACTCTTCAGTCCTTCCTCCTCATTGTGTGTTGGATTGAATGATTTGGACTCTTCAAAATTGTAGCACTCTGTTTATTGGAAATCAAATTACAAAAGAAACAGTTAGGAAACCTTATAAGTCTATCTACTTAATGTTGTTACTACTACAGCTTGGAGTCAAAAAAAAAATTAAAAAACATATTCAAATATCACCAAAGGTAAAACCTGGCTAAAATCCTGTGTGATGAATTCTAATGATTTAAGCCGTCTTTGGGTTTCACTGCTCTCCCACAGCAATTGTTGTTTGAATTTTTTGTGGTGTCGTTCGGTCCTGACCCTCTTCTTCTTTTCTTCTCTGTCCTTCAGGAGTTTGCTGCACTGACCAAGGAGCTGAACGCCTGCAGGGAGCAGCTGCTGGAGAAGGAGGAGGAGATCTCTGAGCTGAAAGCAGAGAGGAACAACACGAGGGTGAGGAGGAACTCCTCGATTTTCTGTCTCCTCTGATGTCCTGCAGTGTCCACTTCAAAGTGCTGTTTAAACTATAAAAAAAACCCACGTTTTTAATTTCATGGCTCAGCTGGGTATAAAAAAAATGTTCTTATGCTACACACACAGTTTTTCTGCTGTTGACAAGTAAAACCCAGCATTCTATGAATCAGTGATTATTTTTACCTCTGGTTGGTGTCTGAACCAGAACAGTAATTTGCGAGGGAGAGAAGGGAGGAAGAGGAAGTGAGGTGTGAGAAACAAGAACAAACTTCATTTTCACTCTGTCACTTTATTAACACCTCGCAAAGTCAGCCAGGCTGTCCAAACTTTAATTAACCAAGATAAATTAAACTTTGTCTGCTTTCAAGCAGGGAGCCCAGCACAAAGGTCACCAAGAGGAAACCTCTGGTAGCCATACTCAAAATATCACTCCAGATCTAATGCAAGACAAGCTGGTTCCTCCTAAGACACAACTGTGTGTTATAACCCTGATAACCACAGACCACTCTTTACATCTCAATCGGCTTTATTTTGTGCTGTCCCCAAAATATATGTGGACTCAAATTTGTCAAAGCAGACCAAACAGTGCTTGTGTAAAAGTGCTCTTATTTTAGTGGTACAAGATATAAAAGATTTAAGATTGTTTAAACATTAGCTATTTTTTAAAAGATTTTCAGAAATTATAGCTCCTTGCTTCAAATAGCGTGACATTCAAGAGAAATTCAATTTTTCCAGGAACTGTTTTGTTGACAGTGAAAAATGTTTTAACAGAAACTGAAGAAATGTAAAACGGGATGAAAATGTTTGTTGATTGGGATCAAGCTGTCTGCCCTGGAGGCAGAGCCTCGATGTAATATTTAGACGTTTGTACTGTACAAACTGTAGACTTGTTGTCTACTGATAAAGCTCACGGAGACAAGACGGTTCCATCAGGTAGACCAGAGAAAGAAGGATATTCATTTTTTCTCTCAACCAGGATTTCATAATATTTTACAGGATTTTCAGGATCTTATTCTCCTGCAGGGATTTTATCCCTTGCACCTACTGAGATGTTTGAAATCCTCTGTTCATCCTTCAGAGGAAAGGAAAGCAAACACAAGTTGTTTATTTTTGTAGTGCAAATACCCATGGTTGCCAACATGCTCATGATGAGAAACTTTAGTTTTGTTTCCATATTAATTTCCCTAAAATAAACGGCTCTTCTGAGAGTATTCCTGAGTGTCCCCAGTCCAGAATTCTCAGAACGGCGTCTAGGGTTTTCATTCCAGATGCCTACTTTAAAACTGCTTTGGAGATCATTTCCAAATATTTCAAAATATTCCCTCTTTCAGTAGCAAGGGGCGCAAACCAAATGGTTTTAATGAGATGATGTGTTTCCTGTGTGTGTCCTCAGCTACTGCTGGAACATCTGGAGTGTCTGGTGTCAAGACACGAGCGGTCCCTGAGAATGACAGTGGTGAAACGTCAGGCTCAGTCTCCATCAGGTGTCTCCAGTGAGGTGGAAGTTCTCAAAGCACTGAAGTCCTTGTTTGAACACCACAAAGCCCTGGATGAGAAGGTAAGTCAGATGTTCCCACCTGTTTTTTTGATTTGCTTGATTCTAAATCCAAGCGTGTTAACACATAAAGACTGTCTATGAAAATCCTCCAAAAAACGACAAAAAAGTACCTTTTTCTTTTAGGTCAGGGAGAGACTACGAGTGTCACTGGAGAGAGTTTCTGCACTGGAGGAGGAGCTTACTGCAGCCAATCAGGAGGTAAAAAGCTCTCTTCTAATTGACACTATATTTTTCGGGTTAATATCTATATTTTTTCTTTCGGATTTATTTTACCCTAATGTCATGTTAATATTTTCCTTTCCCCATTATATATCTGCCCCATGTTTGTGGCCTCATAATTGACAGATCGATTGACTATTATTTACTGACTCAGTCATTCAGTGATTTGCAGAAATGCAAAGGAAATGCTGTTTACACCAGGTTTCAACCAAGGACAAATGACAAAAATATGTAAATATCCTTGTGGAATTGTGAGTTGATAAAAAAATAACCAGAAAAAAAAACAACATTAATGAGTGAGGTGCATGTCATTACAGAGGGAGCACATACTGCTGTGTATATAGAGGCAAACCTTATACATATTGTAATCTGACTCCAGATCTGTTTCCTGAATAATGTATGACTTCGGACACAAACATCTGCAGACGTTTCTTCTACTCATCTGCAGAGGAACGATGACATACAATAACATATAGAAGTGTCTCTACAGCACAGATGCTGACGAAGGATTGGTCGTTCTCCTTCCTCCTCAAATACTCCTCCCTCCTCTTCCTCCTCTTTCTTCTCCTCGTGACTCTCAGAGCAGCAGAAGTGGCAGAGCTGCTCTCCCCCTCTCTCTCTCTCTCACTGCAGATGGTCTTGTTCCAGGAGAGAGAAAAAAAAACTCTGCCTCAGGCTGGCACTTCACAGCCTGACATCCATGCCAGTCTGACACTGTGGCCTTTAGTAGGAGCCACTGAGGAGGACAAGGAGGAGGAGGAGGAGGAGAAGTAGTTAGAGGAGAGGACAGGTGAAGAGCAGGGGGTCAGTGTGGAGAGGAGAGAGGAAGGAGTGGATAAGATGGCAGGTGAATGTCAAAGTGGGTTGTGTTTCTTACCACAGAATATGAGTGTGTGTGTGTGTGTGTGTGTGAATGAGACTGCTTAAAGCACAACTGATCAGGCGTGGAGATATGGAGGAAACAATAATCCAGACTGAGGTTGAGACGACCAGCTCCAGCAGCAGCTGTAGAATGATTGAGATGTTTTATTTATGAGTTTATTAGAGGCCTTTGCAGCTGTATCATGGTTTTTCCTTGTGTGTTGAAATCAGTTTGGTTCATTTCCAGTTATTATTATCTTTTGCAGCTCTAAACCTTTCAACTAATATTACTTAATCTTGGCTCATTCTGGTTTGACTGTGTGAACTTTTAGCCTTGTTTAAAGCACTAAGGATCATTAAAGATCAGCCAGGGGCTGGTGTTGTGTTAGTAAAAGGACGGCCACTGCAAACAAGAACCAATGAGTGTCTTGTAAGAAGGACTTGGGTATGTATATGTGATAGCTAAATACCACAGCCAACCTAAGAAAAAGTGTATTTCCTCAAATCTTGGACGCAGTTGTCCTTTTTCTGTTGCTGAAATCCCTGGCTTCTCTTCAGTGAAGTACGATGTTGCAACACTTTTCTCACATCTCAAACAGCCAAGGTTGAAAAACACAATGCAGCCTCTGAGAGACCATTCCTCGCAACTGGTTAACCACCATCTGTGCACAGTGGACAGAGGAATGATCAGACTGTTAGGTTTGGAAAAGACAGTTCAAATACCACCGTCTGAATAGAAACGTCCACTCTTCAGAGGCTCAGGCAGAGTGAGGAGCCTGCAGGCTGGTAATTGATTTGGAGTGGAGGGAGGTGTTTGGGTTCATGTTGCCCACAGCAGGGAGGTTTGCCTGGCACGAGCATCTCTGATAAAATCACCAGCCTCTGACCTCAGGCAGTGAGAGGTGTTAAGGAGACCACACTGACCACCGCAGGGATGAGTGAGGTAGAGAATTTGCTGGAAGATAGAGAGAGATAGAGAGAATCCATCTGGATATACAGTCATTCAGAGTTGAGTCAAAATACGATTGTGTAGAAAACCTGACTAGTTGATGTTGAGTGTCGGTCCCCAGTCATTTAAGTCATGAAAGTACAGAAATAAGGCTGCAATTCTGTGCAGGAACGAACCAGCACCATGGACAGTTCCAGTGTCTTTGTTTTCTTACAGTTTCTGTATCTGAGCTGAGATTTTAGATTAAAAGTCACTGCTGTAGGGATAGTACAATCCTTTAGACTGCTTCCACCAAAAAGGAGAATAAACAACACAGAATGTTTGATCCTCAGGGCTCTGTAATGGTAGTTGCAGTACTGTCTCCTTTGTGGTGGACGCCAGCCTCACAAAGACCACGTTTATATTACATTTCAGATAAATTGCTCATCCATAACATTTCAGGTCATTGATAGCCTAGAAATTACTGCAAGTTGTTTAGACTAGGGGTCAGCTGTTAGCCGAAACTTTAGCCAAAATGGTCTTCAATATAAATCAAATATCAAGAGATAGTTTAAAGTTGGTTGGGGATCAATGCTTGCTGTAACAGAATAGCTGCAAAAATAGACTAGCATGACTACAAAAACAAAAACCAGCCAAATGTTAAAATAGGAGAGCTAAAATTTAGGAAAAGCTAACTTGAGCAAAACTGTTTAAGTCAAACAGTGACTGAAGACTTTGTCTTTAAAAACAGGCACAAAAATAAGTGGAAAACTACCACATTGTTAATAAAACACGAGCGAAACGATATCTGTGAGATTTGTAATTTGTTGAACTTTCAGGCAGGCCGTTGGTTCTGATGAGTTCAGTATCACTGTCTGTAACTTCCACTTGCTTCATCTCAAGACAGATTTTTAAACACATGCTGCCTCCTCTGCTGCTGCCGTCGTCATGACAAGAACCTAATTATTGTAGTTCCACATCAGTTGTGTGACAGACGGGAATAAGACTGGGGGACACTTGTTGTCAGGCAGTGAACGGGTGATAACGAGGTCCGCGGGAGGAGATAATCACAGTCATTGTAGTTCGGATCAGTTGAAGTTAAAGTCAAGAATTTCTGCCTGAGGAACACACTGTTATTCATTGGAATTGCATTAGAAGAGAGCGTGACTTAACAGATGACGACGGCTGTAATGAGTCGGTGCTTCTGGGTAAACGATTTTTCAGGCGAAAACACTGAGATCTCTGGAGGTTTGGATAATGAAGAAAAATTTAGGGAAACATATGCACATAGTGATGTGATTTTTTTTTTCACCCAACATTAGCTCCTCATGTTTCTTTGTGGGGATAAGTAATCCAAAATGTGTGTCTCGTGGCTTTCCTGCAGATTGTGGCCTTACGGGAACAGAATGCTCACATCCAGAGGAAAGTGGCATCTGGGGACGCAAGCGAGGACATACTGGACAGCGAGACCCAACAGAAGGTCCACGGCAAGGTGAGCATCTAGTCCACATGTGTCAAACTCAAGGCCTGCGGGCTGAATCCGGCCCACCAGGTCATTTTGTGTGGCCCTCCAGGGTGTCTTAAAATAAATGTCTATGGAGTCGTCCATACTAATGTTTACTGGGTGTGTTAAATAGAGTGGTCACATTTTGTTTATGTATCAACATATGTATAGTAAATAATGTGGAATTTTAAATTCTTTGATTCCATTTCTAATAAAGTTTCATGTCTCAAGACTGCCTTGAGATGAACTGTGAAGAAGTAGAGGTAGTAAAGGTGGATTAGTTCAAAAACCTAGGGTCAACCATCCAGAGTAATTAACAGTGCACAGAAGAGATGAAGAAAAGTGTCCAGGCAGGGTGGGATCTGTGACAGAAGAATAGCAGCAAAGTTAAAAGGGAAGGTTTGTACGACAGTGCTGTAGTGAGACCTGCTATGATGACTGGTAAGAGACTGTGGCTCCGTCGAATAGACAAAAGACTGAGCCGTAGGTGGCAAAAAAAGAAGATGGTGATGGAGTTAAGGCATTTGCTCCGACAGCGTGAAGTGTTTCTCTCATCCTCATTTTTGCCACTATTTGCCACACACCAATGGAAGCAGAGGGAAAATAACAGAGTGTGAAGAACATCCTGAGCTGGAATTTAAATCAATCTTCATGACTTTGAAGTTGAGGCTAGACTGTTTCTTCAGGGTTTACGTCAGTCATTGCAGGAGATCACGGTATGACAGGAAAAAAAGGTAAGGATTTATTTTCCCTCTGCTTCATCTGAGTTCTGATTGTAATTTTCTTGGCTCTATGTTTTTAGGAGGAGGTTGTTGGCAATGATTTTGTCTAATTTCACTTGAAATGTTAGTTTCAGAGTAAGCGCGCTAACGCTATAGTCCATTTCTGGAGTCCTCTGAAAAAGTCTGACACAGTTCAGCTTCTCTGACATTATTCTACAAAAATGTTTTCAGCCTAGTTCAGCATAAACCCTGACAGAACAGTGTCAGAAGCAACACGATATGAAATTAAACAGCCTCAAAGTTCTCTGATGAAAACATGTCATTTGTCTAATCTGATACTGAGGCAAACCAACTTTTTGTGTTTTATTTTGTTTGATACTGAGGCAAACCAACTTTTTGTGTTATGTTTTTTTTTCCCGTCAGCGGCTGTCTAATGGCTCCATGGAGTCGGCCCATGAGGCCAGTCAGGTGGTGGAGCTGCAGGACCTTCTAGAGAAACAGAACTACGAGCTGGCCCAGATGAAGGAGCGCATGTCCTCCCTCTCCTCCAGGGTGTCGGAGGTGGAGCAGGAGCTGGAGACAGCCCGGAAGGACCTCATCAAATCAGAGGAGATGAACAACAAGTACCAGAGGGACATCAAAGAGGTGGGATTAACAAGAACACGAAGAAACACGTCAACTTTGGCCAACTGTTAGCTGACTTGCATGTTAATCTGAAGTCAAATGTTACCAGATTAGTATTACATTCATTCATTCATTCTTATATTATTGGTTAACTTTAAAACATTATCATTAGTATTTGGATAAACTCCTGGAATTTTCAGCTTTTCTTTTCCCGTTTTTCTTTCTTCTTTCCTTCTATACGATTGCTGCTGGGAACATGTTTTATTCTTTTTGTCTTGTTTTCATCTATTGTTTTGCTCTGAACTTTATTTTTAAATCTTCACCCTCTGAATCCACAGCTACTCTCGCTTGTGTATTTACAGTACCACAGAATCAAGTACACATTACTTCATTAACATATGTTTGCTTGGGTACAACTGCTGTATGACAGTAAACACACTGTATCTGTAAACAGACAAACTCTGGAGGTCACATAACCCTGCCTTACAGAGACCAGCTCACAAAATCAAAGTAGAACAAGCCTCTGATTGTGTTCCACCCACCTCACAATAATAACTCCAAGTTGAATTATTTACAAGCACAAAACAAATCCTTGTCACTTGAAAGCTATTGCCTGGAAAAACAATTGAAAATGACCATTTGTGTATTAAATTAGTGACCAGGAGTGTCAACATAAGCCTGGTGGGAGTGCGGTATGCGTACCACGTGTGGGTTGAACTGCAGTGAATTATACAGTACACATAAAATAAGCTGATCTCGTGCAGCCTTCAGTTTAAATGACTATTGATTGCAACAACGCAGTGATTGTGATTGTGTTTCTGATCAACTCTGGCCTTTATCAGTGGGTTATTACTCTGCACTCAGGCTGAGGACGGCAGCACGTCATTCAGCCCTATCTCTAAACAACCACTGTCATAAATATAGCTTTATTTTAGTGGGTCTAACTCCATGTATCGTGCTGCAGCAGGAAATTACCCTCTTACTGTACAGATTGTGTTGTTGTTGTTGTTGTTGTTGTTGTTGGCCTGGGGAAACCGCAGTGTGTTAATGTAAGGTTTTATCACCCGGACTGTTTATGAAGAACTGTTGAATAGAAGCTGCTTCAGTGATCCAAATGTTGTAGTTATCCTGATCAGTGAGGCTGAACACAGCCTAGGATTTATTTAAGTTAAATAAAAAGTTAGCTAAATTCACTCACAATAGTTAAATACGTAAAACTAAAACAATGTAGCAAACTAGCTCAAAGTAAGCTTAAAATGACCTACAAAATAGCCTGAAACTGCAGGAAAGTCAGAAAAAAACTCCAAACCCGATAAAAGTCTAAGAAAGAACCCATTTGATCTAAAATAAATGCCACGAATAGCAAAAGGTTAGCAAAAATAGACAAAAATGATAAATGACTGTACTAAATGGTAACACAAGTAAGCTTTAAATTTTTGATCACATAAAAATGTAATCACAGAGAAATTGGTCACAATTATGCAGAACATATAAAGCCGAACGAGAAAAACGACAATGAAAAGTTTGTTGATTTTGTTAATTAGCATTAGGTAGCTAAATGCTAACTGAGATACCAGAGAAATTCTGTAAGTAAAATGCATATTGGTCTGCAATTAATTCCAGTTAAAAAAAAAAAAAAAAAATTGCTAAAACGTCTTCCCCCAATATTGGAGCGTGTTTGAGATTTATTTTTAACAACAAAAGCAGATATTGCACAGTTTCTTTGGTTTTTCCTTTTTTTACTGAACCCTGTCAAGGCTGTCGTTCCTCCCTGACGCTGCAGCTGTGCTGATGAGACCTGACACCTTTGTGTTTGTGCACGCAGGCCATGTGTCAGAAAGAGGACATGGAAGAACGGATCGTCACGCTGGAGAAGCGTTACCTGAGCGCTCAGAGAGAGTCCACCTCAGTGCATGACATCAACGACAAACTGGAGAACGAGCTGGCCAATAAGGAGGCTTTCCTCAGACAGGTCTGCAGCCAGTTATCATAATGAAAACAAATCGTGTCTATTCTGGTTGCTCACAATTAAATATGTGTTGAATCTGTCAGTTTTTACTTTTTACAAATACAGCGAATACATGCAGGATTATGTCAAACGTTCACACCAAATAAACTGTGAATGTGAGTGTGAACGGTTGTTTACTGTAGATACACGGTCCTCTGATGGACACTAGAACCGCCCAGGTCGAAAACCCGCCCTCACACATTGCTATGATTGGCTCCGGACCCCAAACTTTGTGGTTTTTTGTTCTGCCATTTCCGCTCCTAAACTTCAGTAAACTCCTTGTCTTTAGTGCGGTGGTTCGTTCGAGTTCGTTAGAGTCCAGGTGGCTGCAGAAATGGACCAATCTCTGCTGACTCATCACTTTAACTGGACAGTGGAGACAGATAAAACTGTGTGCAGCTGGATTTCTGGAGAACTTTAGAGCTGATTCAGAGACTTTTGTCTGGCAGGGAACCTCTTGACATTTTAATAGAAATTACTGCCAGAAAAAAAGTACTGTTTTATTTCCTCCATCATTTTCCTTAGATGTTTTTCTCTGAGAGGATGCACATGAATTAGAGTGGTTCTGGGTATTGATGTAATAGATGGCAATCTGCTCAAACCACAGCACAGAATTATCCTGCTGCTGCTTTCTTCGGCGTTCTTTTGATTCATTGCAGCCAATCAGATAGATTGCACGGTCTTACTTGACAAGAGAGGCTTTTTCAGTGAGAGCACACTCTGAACTACAGCTGAGCTCCGACTGGAAGGAGTGATGGAGGAAATGAAAAGAAATAATCAGAAGTTCACTTTCTGTGGATTTCTTTAACATTTAATCAAAATAAAGCTAAAATATGTTTTGTTCTGCTCTAATTCTTCTATGTGTTTAATATATATATATATATTATACATATTATATATATATATATATATATATACATACATATTTTTTGTATGTTTTATGTAGATATATTGTAGTCTCATTCTTAAACAGTGAACAGCTTCGCCGAAAATAACTCAGAAATCAAGTGAGTGTTGAAATGAACACTAGACACAACAGAAGGGACAAAACAAGTGACAAATGTTTGGCACAGTTTTCCATCTCTGTTGATTTAAGTTCTGTTTCTGAGTGGATGTGTCATCAGGACATTCGTCCTCCTGCTGAGTCAAAGAAGCTCCAACAATCAGTGCCGGTCAGCAGTGAGCAGCTGCTGTTCTGACTCTTCTGCTTCTATGCTGACATGAAGACACAGGTCACAAAGTCACATCTGAAATTTGGTTTTCAACCAGAAGGTGACGCTGTTCTGCCATGAGCAGAGAAGAGTAGAACAGAGATTCCGATAGATAAAATTGAATCTTTAAATCTTCGAATCTCTCCAAAATGTTTGTATATTTTAACGATCTTTTTTCCTGTTTGTGTGAAGATGGAGGAGAAGAACAGGCAGCTGCAGGAACGTCTCGAACTGGCTGAGCAGAAGCTCCAACAGACCATGAGGAAGGCCGAGACGCTGCCGGAGGTGGAGGCCGAACTGGCCCAGAGGATAGCGGCGCTCACCAAGGTAGAGCTACGTTTCATACACAGATGCACACGCTAGTGATGAAGAAGCAATCTGACACACATCTGCACATCAGCTCCAGGTCCATGTTGTTGTCTGTGATATTTCTGTGTATCTGCCTCCAACGTTCTATTCTTAGGATGGTAGAATCAAAGGACGTTAAAGCTCCTAGGTCTTCTACATAAAGATTTTTCTTTCTTTTTTTACATCTGTTTCTCATTCCATTCCTCTCCTCTCTGCTGCCCCCTTGAGATTTCTCTTCCCACTGTGACCAAATTACTGCTCAGTGCCTATACACACATTCATTCCTCCAGTTTTTCCTGTTACAGACTTTTTTCTTTATTGTTAATGAAACCCAGAAATGAATACTTGCCGTTTGTAATACAAGTTGTACTGCAAGTTGTTTAGTTCAGTTTTTATTGTTCATCTTCCACACATCAGATTCATGACATTTTATTCTGTGTGACCATAAATATTTCACAGACAACCAACTCTGCTGTTGATGCTGTGTAATTTCTTCACAGACGACGATCTGCTTATTACTGAACAAATGCCAGCCAATGAAAAGCAAGTAAATCCTCATACAACAGCTGAACTCAGGGGTAGATGCGATCATGCACCTGCATGACCTTACAACTATTTGTTAGTTTAAATGTGAATATGTATTTTTGAAAATATTTATGTTAAATATAAATGAATTTAATAAATCAAAAAAATAATGGGGTTCATTAGAGATGGTTTTAGCGTGGTGTGATGTGATTCATCTCCAGTCTCCCATGCCTTTTCATTTTCTGCTTTTCCTCACCCAGTTCAACCTCATCTTAGCGTTCTGGGAGGGGAAGCTTCTGTTTGTCTGATCGTTGTTATTGTTCTGCTGTTTTTTTTCTTTAGTTAGTGTAAACATGGTTTCCCTGTTTTGTTTCTGTTTCTGCTGTGTATTGTCTGTAGGCGGAGGAGCGCCACGGGAGCATCGAGGAGCGGATGCGGCACTTGGAATGCCAGCTGGAGGAGAAGAACCAGGAGCTGTTGAGGGTGAGTCAGAGTTGGAGTGTGGAGGCGTGGATCCAGGCAGCTGCTGAGACATGAGCTTGACGGCTCCAGGACTCTGTCCCTGAGGAGCAGCACTTCTTAATTCATATATTTATCTGGACAAGAACACAGGAAAAAAAAAAAAAGGAAGAAAGCAGTTCTTCTCGACCATGAACAGTTCATCTTTCAGGAATATGTTTGTCATGATAAAGTAAAAATGGTTTAAATTTTTGGTTGTTAAACTGTGGTACGTGTATGACTGACTGGACTTCGACTGCCCCTAGTGGTTTGCAAAAGAATAAGATTTAAATACCAGATGTAGTGCTAGCAAATTTTAGCTTCTAAAATGTCATAGTAAGGTCAATATTGGCTAGTTTCTTGGTGTTTGCTTTAATATCAGTATCTAATATATTAATTAGATTATGAAAAAAGTGGTGATGTACATTTGATCTTACAAATGTTTTTAGGCTCGACAGAGGGAAAAAATGAACGAGGAGCATAACAAGAGGCTCTCAGACACCGTGGACCGACTCCTCACAGAGTCCAACGAACGTCTGCAGCTCCACCTGAAGGAGAGGATGGCTGCTCTGGAGGAGAAGGTCAGACGTGGCTTTTAGATCCATGGAAACATCTGAGCTGTTGATGAATAAATCATTGAAAGACTCATTTTCTTTCCTTCTTTTGGTTTCCCTCCGCACGTCCAGAACGTCTTGATCCAGGACTCAGAGGGCTACAGAAAACGGTACGAGGAGTCCATACAGGAGAAGGTAGGTAGTTTCTTCCATTTTTCATCATATAATGAAGTATTAAATAACTGAGGAATAATGAGTGAGGTTTGTTTGCATTTGATTAATTGTCGTTCTGATGACTTTTCAAAACCTTCTAATCGTTAGCTTCTCTTCAGTCGTATGATTTTAATCAGCTTCTCTGGCTTCAAGCTGCAGTGTTGACATTAACTGCTGGAAACTGTCTCCTCCAGACTCACCTGGCAGAAGAGATAGAGAAGCTGAGGTCAGAGCTGGATCAGTTCAGACTAAGGGCGGGATCCCTCACTGAACCAACCCTGTCCAGGTACAGTAGGCTGTCGGAGGAAGTGTAACCTGGAAATTTGGAACCAATTCTTTTGGTTTTAACCAATAAGAACTGGCCGTCCTGAGGGTAGAGCCTTCTCTCAAACGGCCCCCAATTTTAACTGACTCTAGCTCCTCCAAACTTCTCTCTGACTGGGAATCCTGGGTAAAGTGTATAAATCATGTAGTTTGAGCTTTAACAGCAGTAAAAAATAAAATAAAAAATCTCTCCTCGTCCTCCTGATGCTGTATCTGCAGCAGACGTGGCTATATTTATCCAGTTCTATTGTTAGAAACACTTGTAACACTGACCCCCTCCTATCCTCTATTCTTGGTTCTTCTCTCTGGCTTCTCTTTCATGCCGCATGGAGTTATAACATTACAGCTCTGCCAGGTTTACAGCATCTACAAAGAGATGTAGATGATACGTTATGTAGCTATATTAATAATTATATTAATAATTAAATAATAATAATAATAATAATAATAATAATAATAATAATAATAATAATAATAATAATAATAATAATAATAATAATAATAATAATAATAATAATAATAATAATAATAATAATAATAATAATAATAATAATAATAATAATAATAATAATAATAATAATAATAATAATAATAATAATAATAATAATAATAATAATAAGGTTATTTACAATGTTCTTTTCCAGGTCTCATCTGGACACATCAGCTGAGCTACGGTTCTCTCTCGGATCTTTGGCAGAAACCCAGTCTGACCACTACCGTTCAGCCAAGGTCATTCGTCGACCGAGAAGAGGTCGAGTCGGCCTGAGGGAAACAAAGGTGATCTCTCTGTTTTTTGAGTTAGCTAAGTCATTAAAATACTGATTTTTATCTAATTCAATATTATCCTTTTGAAGATTACTTTTCTGTGAAAATATTTTTCTACATTTTAAAAATAATGTCTAATGAATTGTGTAATGTTGTTTTTTTTTGTTTTTTTCAACAAACTGCCAGGCTATTTTCCTTTTACAGTCATTCTTTTCTGCTCTTTCACATTCTTAAATATTTTTTAATGCTTTGTGTAAGATTTACAGTGGTGTGTACAGCATCTGTTTCTGTGTTTTTCTATGTTCAGGCTAAATCCCTGGGTGAACATGAGTGGCGCTCGCAGCAGCTGGGCGTTCTGGGCGGTCACCACTTTGAGAGCGACACCGAGATGTCGGACATCGACGACGACGACAGGGAAACTCTGTTCAGTTCTATGGACCTGCTGTCGCCCAGCGGTCACTCTGATGCACAGACCCTGGCCATGATGCTGCAGGAGCAGCTGGACGCTATTAACAAAGAAATCCGGTACCTGGAACTTGTCTCTTGATTAAATTTGTTTTCAAGGAAAGACCAGATTACCAAATATGTTCATCTGCCATCTTTACTGTAGACAACCCAGCTCAGTTTATCTGCTAAACTCTTGGTTTAGTGCTCTGTCGCAGGAACCAAGGCTTTTAAGGATTCAGTTTATTTTTTTACAGAACATTAGCAATTAACCGTTTTTAACTGTCAAGTATTTGCATAACGTGCACTTTACCAACTATTGTTGAACTAGTAACTAACTTTATGCCATTTTTTCACATGTTTAAACTATATTTGTGTGTTCTGCAATCATTATCGATCCATCTATTTATTCATTTATTTACTTTTTTGAGTCACTCCACAACCAGTTGTCTACAATCAGACAAAAACTGCAGTTTAATATTAAAAAATGTTCTGCGTTTCATGTTATGCTAGAATGTGGCTGAATGTGCTGCTTGGAAACCTTGATTTATCTCCTCAATATTTCAGCAGATTGCAGCTACCACTGAACCAAACACTGGTCCTGCATGATCTTGGTGTTCAGGGAGCTGTGATCAGCCTCTCACTTGTTAAAAACTTTAATTATCTCACACTCATACGTATTCATAACCTCAGGCACAACTTAAGGCACAACAGCACTTCCTAATGTGCCTTTTGGTCTTTGGCTAATTTACTCAGACAAAGAGCCACGTTTTCCTGCAGGAAGATTTAATTCAGGGATGGTGTCGGAGCTGAGCTTTCGGCTAATTATAGAGCAACACCCAGGGTATGGTTCAGGCTAATGATGAGAACTTTAGCTCTTCTTTTGTCACCACACATTGGACTTTAATGAGTGGAACTCAAGGTATGAACGTCCATTGAAATGAGAAGTGTAAATCACACAGCAACTTTTGTTCTTTCTTCTTTTTTTTTTTTTGCTCTATTGGCTTTACTAATTTTTTGATTGTTTAGCTAGCTCATTTGGTATACATTTGCCTAGCTCTCACAGCTACCTTTATTGCATTGGAAAAAGTACATTTTTATTTGTTATTCAAAATCATAACTATATTTTATTTAAGCTGTTCCTACCATAATTTATAGCTATTTTTGAAATAATTATAATTATTAGCTTTTATTGTCTTTACATATTATTACTGCCCTATGGCTAACCTAATTATTATTTTTTTGGCTCTTTTGTGACAATTTGTTACTAATATGAAGTTATTCTTTTAAAGGAATATGTTGTAAATAATCAAATATCCACTCTTTTTTTTGACTCTGTCTCCTGTTGTCTCCCAGCCTCATACAGGAGGAGAAGGAGTCCACGGAGCTTCGAGCAGAGGAGATTGAGAACCGTGTCGCCAGTGTCAGCCTGGATGGTCTTAACCTGGCCCGAATGCACCACCACGGGGCCTCTATCACTGCCTCAGCCACAGCCTCCTCCTTGGCCTCCTCCTCCCCTCCTAGTGGTCACTCCACCCCTAAACTTGATCCGAGGAGTCCTGCTAGAGACATGGAGCGAATGGGTGTCATGACATTGGTAGGTTGCTGGCTGTAAATGAATCATCACTCCAGGTCATTGCACTCAACATAAGTGGAAAAACACAGAGAATTCTTTTTTTTTGGTTCAATTATTTCAGTTGTATGACATTGTATGTGGCATTGAGCTTAAACTGGGCTAAGGACTGCTGCAGCTCTCACATGAACCAGAGCAGAAAAGCACCAATGGAGAAAAAATGTCCATACTCATATCAACATTTACATTTGAAATCTCTTCATATTAGTACAAGGGATAAAACCAAAGATATTTTTATATATATACTCCTGCTACAGTTAATTTTCTCATCACTCGAAGTCTTGAACTCTGAAGTGTTTGAAAACCAGGTTTTCACAAAGAAAAGTCAAAAGTGTGCAAAAAATTGTTTTGTTTTTTTTAATTTTGCACAAACAAGAAATTCATTTCAGAAAATCATGCACCATAACAACTCTTATCACTTGGATTTCACAGAAAAAGAAAAAACGAGATGCATTTCACGTTGAAGACAGTCCAAGTCTGTTTACATTTTTGTTGGCCTCACGTACTGCCTTGTTTGTCATTGCGGCGCTACGAAGGCATCTGCAATCGGCATGAATAGTTAAAGATTGACTGCATCACATTAGCGCGCGGAGTAAAATATCGTGACAGGAACCTTCTCGCTCTGTCAGCTGTCAGTGAAGACACACACTCACACTGACGCTCAGAATAGACAACATTATGTCCCGCCGTTTGTTTCCTGAGGCGTAAGCAGCCCAGATGAGCCCATCACAGTGGAAACACTTCAAAGCTAAAAATATTCACACACAGATACACACACACACACACACACGATGTCGTGCAACAGGAGAGGGATGTGATGTCTTCTTTAATATACGATCACAGGCTCTTAAAGGAACATCCCATCTATTGATCTTGTGATGTCTACTCTGATCATTTACTCTGTATTGATTTGTCTATTTGGTTCTCTCCTTTCACTGACGGTGACGGCTCCTGAGCATCTAATAGTGTATAATTTTGCACCAATAAACCAATAGCCTCTCATTTATTACTGACGAGCATAAGTTATGGTTTGTGCCGCCGCTTTAAATTAGAGTCACTGACGCTTGTCTTGTTCTCCCACAGCCCAGTGATCTGAGAAAACACAGGAGAAAGGTACACACACACACACCCACACACACGTCACTCATAACAACAGATCTTTCATCTTGCAGCTGTCGTGTCTCTGTACGATAGAACACAGGATTTGTGTTAATTCTTTAAATACAAATTATTAATTTTTCAGACTTTCTGAACGATTTTAATCATTTTTAAGATGACATAATTGTTTTTTAAAACAGTGGCTTAAAATAAAGTAAAAAATAATTTTGTATTTTCTTGAATTTGTAAAAAAAAAAAATTCACATTTTTTTCTCAAAAGCAAAGCCAAACCCAGCCCTGTGGATTACTAAACGGTAGACAATATATTAAGCAAAACTAGCTTACGGTAACTAGCTTGAGATTGATTTCTAACAGTTGGTTCGTTTAGCTGGAAAAATATGTATGAACTTGGAAAACTCTATAAATTTACAACCACATTAATTGAAGTACTTAGATGTTTATCTGTCCTCGTCCCTCAGATAGCAGCAGTGGAGGAGGACGGTCGTGAAGACAAGGCCACCATTAAGTGTGAGACGTCGCCTCCTCCAACACCTCGCACAGTCAGGATGACACACACACTGCCAGCCTCCTCGCACAACGACGCACGAGGGTGGGTTTAAACTAAACAACTGGTCAAGAAATACATAAAAAATAGTTCAATGGTAAAACCTTTTCTATGTGTTTCTTAATATTTATATAATCTTGATCATCTGCATATAACATCACAGCAACATTGGTCTTAGTCAACATATGTAATGAAGTTAGCTGTTGATAGCTTGCAGTAAGTACAACAGCTTATCGTCAATTAAAGTGCTTTTTATATTAGACCGCACCAAGTAGTCTGGGAAACCAGCAGGGAGTCAGATTTGACTGGAATGTGACCCACACACTATTTGGTGAGGCCCAAATACCAAACACAGCTGCATCTCCAAATACCAAATTGTGTTAAAAAACTGCCACATTTTTACCAATTTCGTTAAGTTTAATAGGAAAAAATGAATTATACAACACAAATATAAAGACCAAATATAAAAATAGGAAAAAATGAATTATACAACACAGAGACCAAATATGTGTCTTTATCTTTATTTCCTTAGAATCGTGGCTTCACTGGAGGCTGAGGCTTTGAGCAGCGTCGCCAGCAGCTCAGACTCACTGCACAAACAGCCCAAGAAGAAAGGCATCAAGTCCTCTATAGGACGACTGTTTGGGAAGAAGGAGAAAGGTCGACTGGCTCATCTGGCCCACAGACAGGTCATGGTAGATCCACAAGGTTAGTGGGACACTATAGGCTACCTTAAATCTTAAAGTAAATCGTCTAATTACTAAGTTCATTTTAAGGTTAGTGCTGATGTTCCAGATGTGCCTTCATAGCCTTCGCTAACTTTTTTATTCAGTAATTTTGATCTTTCAGTTCAGCCCACTGGAAGATCACTGTCAGTCAAGAGTAGCAAATAGCAAGAAGTTAGCATAAAAACTCACCCAATAAGTAGCAACAGATGAGCCAACAACTGCTAATTTTAATACAATAAAAAATAAAATAAAAAATACCCAACTAACAATGGATCAGCTGAACAAAAAGCCAAAATAAAACTCTAGAAAAAGGACATTAATAATTAAGGTAGTTCTTTCACTGAGTATGAAAATGTCATTTTGTGCTCTTCTGTTACCAGCGACCATGATGGACTCAGACCTGGCGGGTCAGGACATGGGTGTGAGCAAACTGGGAACACAGGCTGAGAAGGACCGCAGGTTGAAAAAGAAGTAAGGATTTTACCAAGTGCCCCCTACTGGTCTCTGACTTAATAACAGCACAGACCTCTTAACCTGTCAGAAATCAAACAGGTCCAACCTCTTGTATCTACTTTTAAATTTGCTGTCTGTGTTCATGAAAGCCGGGCCGTACATTACTGTAACCCACACCGGGGGTGGGATCAATAGAGGTTGTAGAGACTAGATCATTGTCCGTGGAATAGTAGAGATCAGCTCCACTGTATTCAGACACACAGACAAAGTCAGAGTATTGATCCAGGCAGGAGAATCCAATTTATCTCACAAAGCTTTTTTGTCAATTTGGAAGCGATATATGGCTTTTCTCCAGAACAAACCACACACATAGATTACACTCACTGCCAGGCTGGGTGTGTTCTGCGCTTCAGAATGAATGAAAAAAAAAAAAAAAAATCAAACCCCAAATGAAAATCTGATTTTCAGCCAGGACTGTATTTCTTTCTGTATGTGTGTGTGCATTTGCCATGACTCCAGTGCCAAATGATGGCTGTCATTTTCGAAAAGTGCACATTGACGTGATAAATAACGTTGCCTCCCATGTTGTTGACCACATCAAGCAGTTTATTTGTTTGTTGACAAATGTGCCAATGATTCTTCCTTCACTGCACTGACAGGACTTGGGCCACACCCACTACTCTGCATCTTGGCGCCTTCACCTCCTCCTCATCCTCCTCTTTGTCCTGCTCCTCCTCATCATCTATGCTGCATGTCACTATTCTGCCTGCACTGTTTCCCAGTTCAGCATCTTGATCTGTTAATGCTGCTGTGGTCTTACTGGGGTTGTCACTTTTTATCAGACGTTTGAAAATCACAACGCTACATTCAAACATGAGAGTATTAAAAAAATGGTGTTAATCCAACATCGCTTGAGAAACATAAGATTGATCAAATTTGCTAACTTCACCCTCACCTCCATTAATAAAATAAGTTACGATAATACATTAGTTTGTTGGTTTAATGTTTGCGACATCAAAGTCTGATGAATGGCAAATGTTTGGTTCAAGACCAAAATAGTGTTGCTTTTGAACTATTAATGCCTCTGTGCCTGTGGTTGCTGCTTGCTTTTGAGTACATTTCTTACAAAAACGGTCTGGAAAAACTGCTAACTATTTTGCTTGCAAGACTTCAACGGAAGCCAAAAAAGAAAGTCTGCCTGTGAACTATTAATGCCTAACTATTATGTGCCTGCCCATGTTGCTTGCTTA